>NW_004949173.1:1723074-1724714 GCF_000317375.1 Microtus ochrogaster | reverse complement strand
CCTTCCTTTCTTCCTTCCTTCCTTCCTCTCTACCTCTTTCTTTCCTTCCTTCCTTCTTTCCTTCCTTCCTCTCTCCTTCTCTTTCCTTCTTTGTCTATTTTTTTGCTATTTCATTTATTTCGATCCCACTTCTCACTCTGTACCTAATTTGGATGAAGATTAGATCATTAATCTATAAGTCATATATATATATGTATATATATATGATAATATAAACACTCGAAGTTATATAATTCCTTTTAAGCATTTCCCCACCCTCTGGCCTTTGTTTTCTAAGTTGTGCTAGGGAGCAAGCCCAGGACCTCACATGTGCTGGGCCAGTACTCTGCCATTGGACTACATACTTAGCACTCCTAAAAATGCACCCTGCATGCCTATATGTGTGTGTTTGTTTCAGATCATTTGTTGGAAATACTTCCTTTGTGCTTCCTATTTTGATTCATGAGTAATTTTGGGAGTATTCCTTAACCTCACTACTGAAGAGCAGAAAAAATAAACATATGTCTGTTCGTTTTTTTTCCCAGAGCATGCTGTATTTGATTTATATGCTTCAAATATACATCAGGTTGTTTTTATGGCATTGTATTTGGTTCTTTTGAAATAGTTCACATACACTGTAAAAATGATGTACTCTTAAGATGTCACGGAGTGTTCTAAGAAGATGAAGCTGATGGTCAACTCTGTTTAGATCTTGGCACCCTTTGCGAGCTTTCTGTCGATGTCTGGTCTGTTATAGAGAGAGCAGTGTCTGAAGTTCTCCTGGCATTTGTGACTTTGTCTGTCTTACTCCACTTGTGCCATCATGTATTCTGATGATGTGTTATTAAACACACCAAGGTTCAGGATCATCTTTTTGATGAACTGGCTCATTTATTGCCATGAGCGGTTTCTGTTTAGTACTAGTAACACTTTTTGTGTTAGTATCTGTGTGGCTTTAAAATAACAACTTCAGCATTCTTATGACTCAACAGAACATACATTTTAACCCTTCCATTTTAATTTTTCAGTGTACTTAGGTCTAAATTGAACATCTGGTAAACAGTTTATAGTTATGCTCAGGTTAACTGCTTAAAATCTGATCTGATGATCTCTGCCTTTTATGTATATATAGTATATATAAAATTTATATATAATGTTTGCTCTTTTACATTTAACAGAATAATGTGGTTGAGTACAAGACTGTCGTTTGTGTTCTGTTTTATCTGTCTTTTCTCCTTTTGTTTGTGTGTGTGTGATGTGATGTGCATGCGTGTATGGGTGTGATGTTTGTGATTGCAGAGGCCAGAAGTCATATCAGTTTTCAGATGCTGTTTACCTTTCTTTCATTGAGACAAGACCTTTCTCTAGCTTGGACCTTCCCTGGTCAGCCAGGTTGTGTAGTAATATGAGTGGTGGGGCTGCTCCCCAGCACCCTGGCCGCCTCCAGCTAGCTTATGCCCCGAAATAATTACACGGACACTGTATTCTTTTAATCACTGCTTGGCTCTTTAGCTCTAGCCCTTTTCTCGGCTAACTCTCACTCCTGGACTAACCCATTTCCCATGTGTGTCGCACCCCAAGGTGCGCTTACCGGGAAGATTCTAGCCTACGTCCATCCTGGGTCGGAGCTTCATCGCGTGTGCCTCAGAGAGCAGAGCTCT
>NW_004949173.1:1709413-1722220 GCF_000317375.1 Microtus ochrogaster | reverse complement strand
GACTATTATGATTATCTATTAACAATCTATATTTCTAATTATACATTACATTTTTAAATGAACTACACAATCATAGTATCTTAATCAATAGCAGAAATATGCATATACATATACCACAATTGACCTTAAATATTTATCAATAAAGCAAAATATATACTAATGCAAATTAGTACGCGCTCCAGTCTCGCGTTCCAATTTATTTGTAAAAACATTCGCCCGAGGCTGTCCCGCCCCAAAAGGCGGGGTCTCTCTACAAGGTTGGTTGGCCAGTGAGCCCTAGGGATCTGCCTGCCACTGCCTCCCCTGCTAGGACTGCAAGCACATACTGCCAAACACATCTTTTGTCTTTCTCTCTTTCTTTTCTTAGCATGGATCCTGGAGATTAAACTCACAACCCTTTGCTTTTGGGCAAGAAATTTACTACCTAAACCATGTCCCCAGTCATGATTTCCTTTTCATGTTTCTTCAGTAGATGATTATGTCTTTAAATTATCTAGAGTCTCAAATTGGCTTTTTAGAAACTTTTCTTTTTCAATAGTTTTGTATGTGTGCCTGCGCACACGCAAGCACACAAAGAGACCAGAAGAGGCTGTTCAGAACCCTTGGAGTTAGACTCACAGGTGGTAGTGAGCCACCTGATACAGGTGCTGGGAACTGAACTTGGGTCCTCTGAAAGAGCAACATATCCTCTTCACGACTGCACCATCTCTCCTCCCCCATTGCCACATTTCTTTCCTATAGTTAGTTATCTTTATTTATGATCCTAGGGATAATTACAATGTGCGTGTATAGCATATTCTAGTAAACAGTGAATTACGATCACACCTCTTTGCACATAATAATCTCAACATATATGTTTACACTCACACCTGTCTGTCTTTGTGATACTTCTGATAAACATTTTTATGTCTAATTGTCATAAATTGCACAGCACATCTTCGTGACTTTGACTAAACAGCCAATTGCAATGTAAAGAAATCATTCAGACTTCAACGGAACCATGTTTAACTCTATCTGGTTCCCCCCATCTCTCCATGTGGCTACTAATTCTTTCTCCTATTAATTCCACTTAGCTTACCAGACTTCCTTAAACACTTTGTTGTATGGATTTAGTGCTGGTAAAGTTTCTCAGCAGAAAAAAAAAAATCTCTATTTCACCCTCAGTTTTGAAAGATGCTTTACCTTGTTGCAAAATAAGCAGCTAATTTTTCTCAGTTGTCATCTTTAAAGCGGCATTCTCTTATAGCTTGACTTTCTCTGTTTCAGACAAACAGTCAGCAGTGGGTCATCTGATCCGTGCCTTCCGCGTCTTCTTTCTCTAATTGTCTCATGAGCTTGCTTTCGCCTTCAGAATCTGTCAGTTTCACTAGCATAAACCTCGTTGAGGTTTCTGATTGATTTTTGAAATTTATTGAACGTTTTACATTCAAGTGTTTCTTCGAAGAAGATTAGCAAGCCCTGTGAGTTATTGCTTCTTTGTATCTCTTTTTCTCTGCTGCATCTTTAGCTCCAGGTGTGTCGTCAGGCCACTCACTATTGTCTCACTAGTTATCACCTGCTTCCTTTCTTACCCCGCTTTCTTATATACTTTTCTTCATCAGTTTATCAATCTGTCATCATTTTACCAGTTGTGAATTCATTAGTACATTCATACTTATTACTCAATTGTAAAGTTGTAGTGTTTAAGGGATTACATCTCTATGGAGATCTCCTGTCTGTTTACTTATTATATCTATCATTTCCTTTGTTCTTTTCCCAAAGAGGAATTTGAGGAAGTAATTTATAATTCATTAAACATACATGTTTTCGATTAGTTATAAATGTATGGTAAACTAGCACAGCATAGTGAAAGCCCTATGCTTGTCACACGTTTGTATCTATTGCTAATATCCTGCATCTTTATGGTGGATTTGTCACTAGTAAGTGTTATGTCTCAGGAAGTGTTTATGCCTAGACATGACAGTGTTGGCTTAGCTCAAGCTAGACAATAGAGGAATTTCTGGCAAGTTAGATAAAAGCCAGCATTGTCCAGAAACTTGCCAAAAGGAATCATTACCCACCCCACCCCCGCATCCCAAGATTCTCTACTATTCTCTTTCTTGCTGTTCTCTGAGATTCTTTTGCTTCTCTCTGTTCTGAAAAGACAGCTCTGGCCATGTCCAGTCTGTTTCCCCTTCTCTCTGCTCTGAACTCTTCCAGATGTCTCTGGTTGCTCTCTCTCTCTCTCTTACCACAATAAAAACCTTCCCCCTAATGGAGTAGCCATTTGGGTGTTTTCTTTACTGTGCCCTCTTTTACAGTAAAGAATCAACACTATTTGCTGTTATGAAGTAAAATTTATTTGAATTTGGTCTCTCCCCGCCCTCATCTCCTTTGCCCAGTTCAGGATTCCACCTAGGGTATTCTATTCCATTTGGTCATTTTGTCTTCTTTTCTTCTCTGGTCTGTGTCAATCTATCTAACCCTTATGGGCTGGGGCAGATCCAGCGCTTCTTAGAATATTTTTCAATGTTTGTGTAATGCTTTTCTCATTGGAAAGAAGACAGGAGGATCAGATTCCCCTTCTAATGACATCACACATACAAGCTAAGCCCAACTTGCTGCTTATATTTGTTAGCTCCCGCAGGAGCCTGCAGAGACAATCAGTCATCACCTGCGGTCAGGTGCCTCTCCTCCATCAGCTGTGCGACACACACACCCCTTAAAAGTGCTCATCCCTCACAGTTCCCTCTCTTGCCCATCTTGTTCATCTTGCTTTGTCTGTCTGTCTGTCTGTCTGTCTGTCTGCCTGCCTGCCTGCCTGCCTGCCTGCCTCTCTCATGTGCCAACTCCAAGGAAGCTCCTCCCCTCTCTTCTCCCCCAATAAACTTCTTACATACACTCTGCTTTGCAGTGACTTGTTCTCTTAGGGACATACCTTGGCAGGGCTCACCGACTGTACCCACTTGGCTGCATTTTATCCTTTCAATATTAGCTTTAATTTTTTTGGTTATAGTAAGATTGGATCCAGATCCTGAAGTCTGGGGTTAGGCTGGCCTTTCTGCACTCCAAAGTCTAGAATCACATTGCAAGGACAGACCACCATACAACTCTAAGCGCCCTTTAAGATTTTTGTACGTTATTTTCTTCACTGCAATCTCTGACTTCTCTTTTTCATCTATTCTTTCCTGATCAAATGTGTGTTTTTCTTACTTCTTTGAATGTCTACCGTCTTTTACTGCACACAGGCATCATGATACATTGTTTGGTTTTCTTTCTGTAATAATACTAAGCTTTGTTCTGGGAGGCAGTTCATTCACTGACACATCAGCTCGATCCTCTCAAGAGTTGGTCTAAGGCCACTTTAAGGTGGGCTGTGAGTAGTCATTCTTTTAAGGCCTGATCTTTCTAGGTTTCCAAGTGAATATTTGGAGTATTTATTCCCAGAGGTCTTCCAGCTCTTGCTTGTTGGCACTCTATCATTGCTGTGCATCCTTCAGAATGTTCATTTTGCTCATCCTTCCTGACCTCAACCTCTGTCAGTTTCAGGGAGTCTCAGCCTAGAAAGTGAAATGTGTTTGCCCCTCTCTGCTCCCCCTCCCAAACCAACCAACCAACCAACCAACCAACCAACCAAACAAATAAACAAACAAACTAAACAACCCATGGATTCAGTTTGGGGGTTGTTAAATTGACCATTTTCTCCCCCAGGTTCTTGCTCACAGAGTACAGCTGCTCCAACAGTCTAGCATGTAGATCGGTCTCCTCCATAAGGGAGGCTTTTGCTTTCTGCCTGGAGTCTACTTCCCAAGACGGTGGTTTGAAAGCAATCTCAGCATCCTAGGAGAAAACTGGAGTGCATGCAGCACCCTGCTGCAGTCCCCCATCTCTCAAAGACAGCGACTTTCCTGTGAACACTTCCCAGAATCTTTTCACAGTTGTATCGATATTGTCCTCATTCAGGGCAAGTCGCAAGTTTTCATATGCTGTCCAGTAAAACGAAGTGGTTGAAAGACAAAAAGAATCTAATAGACTTGGAAATCAATACCATTTCTATCTTTTAACTGCAGTTTCCAAGTGGATGTAGTACAGACTCTTGCCCCAGGGATATGGGATGGATTGTATATTTAAATGGCTTAACTGCTTCATTTAGCCATTTGGCAATGTCTCTTGCATCCTGCAGGGTGCAGAACAATGGACGGAGCTCTGAGGAGCAAGAGTGGGGAGTATCAGCATAAGATACTGTGCATAAGTCTGAGAGATGGCTCAGAGGTTAAGAGCACTGACTGTTCTTCCAGAGGTCCTGAGTTCAATTCCCAGCAACCACATAGTGGCTCACAACCATCTGTAATAAGATCTGGTGCCCTCTTCTGGCCTGCAGGGATACATGCAGGCAGATGCTGTATACATAATTAATAAATAAATCTTTTAAAAAAAGATACTGTGCATAAATAGCGTTTCTATTGAGCTTAAAGATGTTACTAATTGTTCACTTCCAGTACTGCAGGCTGAGATTTGGAGAACTCCACAGAAGTCCTTCATTTATGATGATGCTCTCTGCCTCTAAGTTTAGTGTACCTCCTTATAGGTTTCCTTGGTCAAGCAAAAGCAAAACCCTGTGGATTCCTATCCAAGAAAAGCAACAATAACTCACAAGCAGAAGCAAAGTGAGTTTGTTTATAATGCACTTTTATTACAGTGATAGATAAGGTTTATTGCAAAAACAAACAAAAATGACCAAAAACTAAATTGTTGTGAATTGAGGCTTGAGTGTGATTTTTTTTTACTATACAGTGCCTTTTAATATATAGGAAATATTAGAAAAAGGACTTAAATACATATGAAAGCCTCATCATCTTACTTTCTCTATCTTTCTGGGGCTCAAATAGTCTTACCACCAAGAAAGCAAGTGTTTTATTTGGAACATCACTGTTAGAGTTATCCTTTTATACAGTCTTTGGGTTGTTTTCTCAGCTTATAAAGGTTTTACAAGCTGGAAAGAACGGTTTTGGCTTGGGCTTCCAGTCTTTTGTTTGTAAGTTGGTAGGCCATGGTGAGCACTGTTATATAATGTCAGAACTCAATAATTCTAAGCCTCAAAAATAGAGGCAGCCTTATAGTCTGTAGTCATGACTCATGTCAAAGTTACCTGATATTTCTCTGCCAATTTGCATATGTATTTACTCATGTAGACAAACATGTTTGAATCCTTGCTGTGTGTACAGCATGTGCTGGTTTCCTCAGATTTCAGGCTCTGGGGCCTTACCGCCCTTTGGAAACTTGTCCAAGCCAAAACTCTGAGACTTCACATTGGAGCCATTGAATCAGAAACTAGGTGCAGGATGTGATTCCTGCAACTTCTCATCATCAGCTCTTCACAGGGCTCGAGAAAGCTTGTGGTACCCAGAAGAGTTTTGAATTTGTTATAGAAAATAGGAGATTCAAGATTCCCAAAGCTGAAATATTTTCTTTGCCTAAAGCCCTATTTCTAACAGTGGTAGAGTCAGAGAAGTGGCTGAGGGCAATCCAGGGGTCATGAGGACATGAACCAGGTTCTTTGCTCTTCTTATTCATAGTTCCTGCCTTTAAAATCATGTGTATTTAGTTTGGGGTATTGATCTTCAAAGAAGTATCTCTAGGGAAGCAATGGGGGAGGTGTGGTGGTTTGAATGAGAATGCTCCCATAGGTTCACACATTTGAAGCTCGCTCCCATAGGTTCACACATTTGAAGCTTTGGTCCCCAGGTGGTGGAACTGTTTGGGAAGGACCATGAGGAGGTGTGTCCCTGGGTGTGAATTCTTGGGGTTTCTAAACATCTGTGCAATTCCCAGTGCCCTTTCTCTGTCTTGTAGTTATGGATCAAGATGTGAACTTTTTGCTGTCCCTTTTCCCTGCCCTGGTGGACTTCATCCCTCTGAATCCATAAGCAAAATTAGAAGTGGCCTTATCCACGGTAATTTATCACAGCAATAGAAAAATAACTCAGATAGGAAGCAGAGGCAGACCATGGTTGTCAGACTTGTCAAGAACTGCTTCCTTGTCTCCAGCCAGGTGCTTGAATACCAGCAAGCCAATCAGCCAGTCAGGGAGCATTTATCCCTACTGTGTGGAGGGCACAAAAAACACATTATCCTTCAGGTGGTCTAGGCCTGGGTGTATGCAAAGGGGAGGAAATGATCTTCTCTTTGAAAAACTCAGGCCAAAGGAGGTATGATGGAGAATTACCTCCGAGGAATAGGTCTGGGGCATGAGAATATCAAGGATAAGATGTACGCACAAATAAGCCAGGCATTGCTGAGGGACTAGAATCTCAGGTCCCAGTGCCAGAGCTAGGAGGATGAGGGTCCATCATTCCCACTACCTCACTGGGCAATTTCTGCCTCATTTCGTTAGACAGAGGAGATTGCTACCAGAAAGCCAGAAAGGAAGTACCATCTGGGACTGTGTGAGCTTCCAGACAGATGGCTGACTCTTCCAGTCCTGTTTTATTTCTGGCTGTGGATCACACACCCCACAGCTATCCTGTAAAAATAGGATATGACAGGACATGGGATGTTGTCAGAGTGTGTTTGCTGTCTTTTCTCCCCCCCCCTTCTCATTGTTGAAACTTGTGGTAAAAATAAAACTTAATCTTCCTGCTTTTATTGTTGTTGCTGCAATTAAGCCGTTGGTTGGAAATGTAAAGGAATGATGGAGACACAGGATTGGATACAAGGTGCAGGTGCTTGATTGAAAGGCAAGTTAACCTTAAAGTTCCAGAGGAAGGGAGGGAGGGAGGGAGCAAGAGAGAGAGAGAGAGAGAGAGAGAGAGAGAGAGAGAGAGAGAGAGAGAGACTATTGATCTGGCCAGATCGGATCTCTTCGCTGCCTTCCATATTCTTGCTTTCTTACTCCTATGCTGCTCCTGTCCCATGATGAACTCTCTATGGCCAGACAGGGAGAGACCTTGCCATGAGCAGAGTCGTTGCAGTCTGTCTGCCTTTTGCCTTTGCCAGACCCTGGGTTTTAAAGTCTGGGATTTCAAGGTTTGGCTGGGAGGAAGTTCATATAAATGAGGATCCTCAGCTGCCAAGGGTTGTGAGAGTTAGGGCAATCACTCAACCTCACTCCACAGTATAAGCCATTGGCTTGTTCAGTAAACATTTATTGATGAAGTACTGCGTTGGAGAGATGTAAAGAAGTAAAAGATGATTCCCTGAAGCCAATAGAATTAACCAGAAAAGGCCTTGACACCACATCCTGACTTACTGGCTAGGCGATTTGGGACAAACGACTGAATGCATCTGCTCCTCCATTCTTTCTCTACAAAAATATTTAATATTGCTGCTTCCCAAGCCTTGACTTCCATCTGTAACTCTTCAGTGATTCCCAAACTTGGGAGTGCACACCAGTAGCCTGGCAGACGGGTTAAAATGCACATTTTCAAGTTCCTAGTAGCCAATAGAGTGTGCCAAGAAAGGGGCTCAGAAAGCAACGTTTTTAACGATCCTGACAAAAGAAGTCCCCTGTGGGTCGAACTTTGATGAACCCTGCATGAATACTTTTGTTTAATCGATAATTTTAATTGTTTCTGTGAACTCACATAATATTTCACTAAAGCCAGTAAATACTACTATGGACAAACTAGTATTTCAACAAGGGGAAGAAAGAATCCAGCCTTTAGTACCATCCACAAACCCAGCTATCCAGCAACCGGATATTTTTGTCATTTTAACTAAAATATGACTATGTTGCTTTCCTCTTTCCTCCCTCCAGCCTTTCCCAAGTCCCCTCCCTCTAACCCCTTCAATTTATTTAAACATCTGTGTGCAACCATTTAACAAAAGCAATCACTGTGGTGATCCAGTGGATTGAATCGCCAAGAAAGAAAAGTTCCATTAGAAGAATGGCTGAATAATATAGGATTCTAGGAACAATTAAGAGACAATCCAGTAAACAAAAGGAAAAGAAAAGAAGAGAAGGGTGTGAAGACCATGGAATCTGGAGCAAAACTAGATTGCACTGTTTCAAGAGGCTTCAATACTCACTATTCCCTCCGACGGGACCATTTGAACCCTTCTATCAATGCGTAGCATCGCTTCTCCACCCATACATTGGGAATAAGAAATCCAAACCTGTGTTATTCTGAGTCTAACACACCATATAGTTTCACATTTTGAAAGTGTATCTTTCCAGTTTTTATCTTTGATCTGACTATATAATGTCTGAGGCCATGGTCATCTTTGTGAATACACATGTTACTTTTCTTGTTATGGTGAGACTTCACTTGGCCAAGGCAACTTCAGAAAGGAAGTGTCTACTTTGGCTCACTATTTGAAGGTATAGTCCATCATGATTGGGAAGTCACCGGGGCAGAGGTGGGAGGCATCTGGCTCCATTGCATCTGTAGCCCAGAAGCAGAAAGCGATGGTCACTGGTGCTCAGTTCCTTTTCTATTTTCCATGCAGTCTGAGACCTTAGGCCATGTGCCTCACCTCAGCTAAGTAATCCACCACAGACATGCCTAGGGGATTACTTTTTCTGTGATTCTAGATCCTCTCAGGATAACAGTATTAATGGTCACCGTATCTCAAGCTTTTACCTGGTAGGTGGTAACTCAGTAAATGGCAGTAACCAATTTCCAAAGACAGGAGAAAACATAAAAGAAGGGTGGAGTTCTGAACCTTATGGAGTAGGTCTTTATAAATACTTGCATATTGGGAGAATTAGTAGTACATTGTGATTTTTGAGTTTTGGTCTGAGTCACCCTCTGTAGAGTCAGATGACAGATTCCTATGATGCCATCAGGTAGCTAAGGAAGTTTCTAGCCATGATGCAGGTGACCGTAATTTCCCCCACTTCCAAGGAGAATGACACCCAATAGAAAGGCTTAGCTGCCTGTCCTGGTAGGCTGTTCTAAATAAAAATGGAAGTAAGTCCACTGAGTTGGATTGAAAATGACATATTCTGTTCTGAAATAGCCTAAAGTTCTGAATTCTAAAGATGTCATAAGTTACGAGATGGACTCCCAATTTAATACTCAAAGGAAAAGTTGCTTCCATATAAACACAGATACGAATAGAAAATTCTGAATTTCAATCCCAAACCAAAGGCACAGCCTAGAATGGGGAGCCTTGAGTCATGGAAGCTGCATATCCTGGCCCTTCAGCCCTCTGTCATGTAGAAAACAGCGATGTCTTGTTCTGTTCAGTCGTTCACTACCCCATCCTCCAGCTACTGCTATCTCTTGATGATGTAAGATCTTGAAGAGGTTACCAAACACATTGGCATGGTGATTTCAGGGTGTCTAGCAGAGCGGTAGATATACAGTCATGGTAATGAATGCTTACAATTGAAATTGGCCCCATAGTATAGGGCAGCACAACTCTGTGTGTGTGCGCACGTGAGGGTGTATAGTCTTTGTACTCATTTTATTCACGGGGAAATGAAGGTTCAAGAAAGGTAAGCAGCTGGCCAAAATAAAGATCAGGAGTATATTTGGAATGTGGGTACCTCGTTGTCATCACAGCCCAAAGCTCATCTACCAAGCAGTGCTCACATTTTCACTAAATCTCACCTTGATTTGCATATCAGGATGAGTGGAGTTAGTGGGCATGCTATGGATGATGATGGGTGGGGTACAGTAGAGTCCTCTGCAGGGAATTACCCCACTGACACCAGAAAGGCAGAAGCAGCACGCATGCCTCTGCTTTCCAAGCTTTTTTTTTTTTAAGATTTATTTATTTATTATATAAACAACATTCCTTCCATGTACACCTGCACACCAGAATGGGGCATCAGATCTCATTACAGATGGCTGTGAGCCACCATGTGGTTGCTGGGAATTGAACTCAGGACCTCTGGAAGAGCAGTCAGTGATCTTAACCGCTGAGCCATCTTGCCAGCCCCCAAGGTTTTAAAATAAGGGGGAGGGGGGAATGGCACTGTGGGATTGTTCCACTGAAAGCTGCTTTGGTCCAGCTCTGAGCCAGCTCCTTTGGGAAGTGGTCAGTGGCTTTAATAGGCTAAGCCATGCCTGGCATCGAGGAGTGCTTGATGTCCCTGTCCTTTGATGAGAGTTCATTTACTGATAAGACAAGCTGGAGGGAATCAGAAAATTCAGTCAGGGAAAGATCAAGGCCTGCATTAAGGAGGAAAGAAATGTCAGTCACTCTGATAGGGAAATAGATTTTTTGTGTTTCACTGCACAAGTGCGCACGCATGCACTCAAAGCCTGCCACATTTCAAAGCAGTCTTCAGTGCCCTGGTGTTCGCTTGTAGCACGAGAGATCTGAAGCCTCTCAAAGGCTGCAGGTATGGAGTAATTCACATAGGACCCAGCCAACAACCCGCTCCTACCTCCTTTCTGCAAGGCTCTTCCTTCTTACCCATCTGTGTTGCTAGTGGTGCCGAGGAGATAAGGGAAAGAGAGAGAGAGAATGTGTGTGTGTGTGTATGTGTGTGTGTGTGTGTGTGTGTGCACATTTAAATCCAAGCTTAAAAGGTAGAGATAAAGGAAGAAAAAAGAGTGACAGCCTGGACCAAAGCGGCAGCTATTCATAATGAATGGGGGAGTCATCATGAAAGAGCAGGGGCCCATAAAGAAAAGCACATCTCCCAGAGGAAGACAGCTCTGTGGCTGCTGTTGAGGAAGGCAGCTTAAAAAGCCCTTCATTTCTGAGGCAGCAAGAGGAAGACTTGATATACAACACAAGCTTTTTGTTCTCTCTCTCTCCGTTTCTCCCTTTTCCTTCTTCTGAACCTCATCTTGGCTGAGCCATGGCGAAACTAAATTAGAAAAACCTGCAGAGCATTGAGAGTCTAAATGAAGCACACAACCAATTTATCACCACGGAGCCCAGTTATCTAATAAACCCCGTATGTAATAAATGTGCTAAGTGTCCACCTTGAACTTCAGCATACCCAGAAGCAGCCAATGGCAGGAGCTGGGGAGTCCTTGACAAGAGGGTGATGTCAGACTCAACCTGAAGCACTGAGCATCTGGCTTGCATCACTAGCTCTTTCAGGTGGGTGATGCCCAGGGCTCCAGAGGCAAGGCCAGCCACTGCCAAGCATTTAGACTCAAAGCAGACGTCTGCTTATAGATAGTTTGGCAGGCTGGGCAAACACTGTGAACACAAAGCTGGAAGAAGTGAGGAGAGAGGTCTCTTATTGCCATTCTGCTTTGGAAAATAGGTGTTTGGGGGAAGAAGGCACGAAAGGCTTCCCACCCACAAGTGGAGTCTAGGCTTCTGAGGGTCTGTCTGCTAAGCTGTTTCTGTGCCTACCCAATAAAGGAATAGAAAAGATAGCATCTGATAAGGCCACAGGGATGAAGAGTGGGGACTGGGAACTCTGTTTTTAACTGAAAGTAACCCTGAAGCATCAGAATCAGAGACCAGAATGACCAAAACTTGCGGCTCTAGTAAGGCAATCAGTTTGGGATCAGATCAGTCACTTTGGTTTTAGGGTTGGCAGCACAGGGGCCTTTTGATGACCAGATGAGGCTGATGGAGCCCGGCAGGTGCACTAGATCTGTAGGTAGAAGGGCCTACAGCATTAAAGAGCAGCCACTGTAGAGCTGGGGGCCCCAGCTTAAGCTCTCCAGGAGAATTATCTGGCAAGCTTTAAGAAATTCTGCTGCCTGTGTTTAGTTCTAAGAGATACTTTCCGCTCTAGAAAGACCACTCACCTTCCATTATTTGCTCTTAACCCGTATCCATATGTGGCACATACCTTCTTATGGCTGTACATACTGCATTTTGCCAGCACTTTCTCTTTTAACTAAATATTTTGTAAACATATAAAAACAAATTTTTGTATGATATGTTCATGCATATGTATTATGTACTTTGCTTATATTTTTTGAGTGTTTTCAATATGGCAACACAACCAATAGAATCCTGGTCCAGAGTGGCTGACTTATGATCCAATCAGGAGTGTCCTAAATGAACAATCATGGTAGAGATGGATGAGTGATAGACACATAACAACTTGGAAACTTTTTTAAAAATATAAACTTCATTATAAAATGTAGGAAAACACAAATAAAGTAATCCCACACTAGCTCAGAACTGTGTATAATAAAGGGTTCTTTATTTAGAGGGGACTCACAGATCACAGTCCTCTGCATGAATGGGGAACCAAGTCCAGCAGCCTGAAGAGAGGGGAGAGAGGGAGAGAGAGAGAGAGAGAGAGAGAGAGAGAGAGAGAGAGAGAGAGAGAGAGAGAGAGAATATGCAAGCATGCAACGTTTTGGTACCCAAGGCCACGGCCAACCTGGTCCAGGCAGAAGGAGGTTCCCCAACAACAAATACTTAAATAAAAACACCACACACCAAAATTTACCAGATCCAAAGTTTATACAACTCAATGAACTTCTAGACAGTTAGAATAGGCAATCAAGTTATTTCTAAAACTTGATCATATTTCTTAGATGCTGCCCTTTCCATCCTCGAGTGCTTCACTCACTCTGGATTCGCATGCGATTTCTTTACAGGGTTAGAACACACAAATCCATTCAAATAACCAACTAACCATCACGCAGTCATCCTGCTGGTTTTTTTTTTTTTATGTTGCTGCTTTATTTGTTTAGGAGTAAAGCAAGGACTGTATGTGTGTGTAGTGCGCAGAGAATATTTACAGTCTCCACAGATGAGCTGTGGAGCTGAGTCTGGAAACCACTATGGTGGAGTAAAAAGTTAGGCCAACGCCTACAGAATAAAGAAACAGCAAACATTCTAAAAGTGACCCATGAAAAACAGAAATTAAGATAAAAATACTTCCATCACTATTGAAAATAAAACCTGGCTGGGTGATGGTGGCGCATGCCTTTAATCCCAGCACTC
>NW_004949173.1:1703011-1709313 GCF_000317375.1 Microtus ochrogaster | reverse complement strand
CAGGCGGATCTCTGTGAGTTCGAGACCAGCCTGGTCTACAGAGCTAGTTCCAGGACAGGCTCCAAAGCCACAGAGAAACCCTGTCTCAAAAAAACAAAAAAACAAAAAAACAAAAAAAAGAAAATAAAACCTGATAGATACTATTTCCTACAATTAAAGTCAGTAGGCTGAGTCTGGGAGAGTTACTGATCTTACAGGTTACCTGCCTTATTCCTAATAGTGCTTTCTTTTCATTTAATGTATTATGTATAGTCTGCTTGTATCTTGTATGGCCTTAAAAAAATTACACATGCATATACATCAAAGTTGTCGGAAAACGAAAAATGTTATTAAAATTAGTAATTAGTAAGGTATTCTAAATGAATATATATGCTTATGATAACTTTTGATCTTCTGAGAATCCAAGGCAAAAGTGAAATTTATCCCCACTGTCTTGAAAGAAAAATGCATATTCATTAGTTAGGGATGACACTAGACTCGTAAGCGGAGTTTATATAGTTTATATAGTATAGACACTAATAACAAGGGCCTTGAGTGCAATGTGGACAAATGTTGTTTTTGTTGTAGACGCAGTGGTAATTTTAAGGCTATTATAGGAAGTCACAGTTCAGTGAAGTGATTTTTACGCCAGCCTCTCAGAACTCAGTGGGGGCACATCTGTGGAGCACAGCGGAAGGCACAATGACTTTGTGAATGTGTGTGCCCCAAGTAGTTTAACATCAAACTAGCATGCTCTTCTCCCTGCCTTCTTCAGATGGACTTGCTGTTAATATTTCAGCATTAGTAGTTCTTGATTCATTTATTTTGCAAGGTAAGAATGGCTTCATGGTAATCCCCTGTTCCTTGTCCTTCTCCCTGTCCACTGTGTGGGTTGTAGGATTGTCTGGTGGGCCTTGATGGGCTTTTGCTCATGGAAACCCTGCTCATTTTGGCACAAATCAATGGAAAATTTCTCCTCTCATCAACATTAGCTGAGAACAGATCATGTGCCTTCCACCGTGCTAACCCCTGCCTCTTAGCTCGCCTGGCACAGGATTCAGAGCAGTTAGACGCACGCAAACATCCTCAGACAGTCATCAGTACCTCATAGAATGGAAATGTGGAGAAAAGTGAGCTTGCCCTCAGGAAAGTCAAAGTACATCTTTCTAGGCTAGATGGACTCAGGTAAGGTTTCAGAGGCTGAGCCCAGATTCTGAGATGGACTGTAGGTAAAGCCAGCCTCGGTAGATGTAAGAGGCTTCAGAAACCAGCAAACAGCTCACTGCATTAAGAACTTCAGGTGCCAGGGTGAATGGGAAAGAGAAGCCAGTATAGATACCCCAGTGACAGTGAAAGCCAGAAACATACAGAAAACATCATATTCTAGTATAATCGTACATTTAATTTTTGCTGATTCCACAATTTGGGTGCCAAATACAGTTCTATGTCTCTTTGTGTAAGCTGGTAACACTTTCAAAGCTGCCGTCATGTCCTTACACTGCAAGCTAAGCTTGACTCGGTTCTTTCCTTTCAAGGGTTCTGAGCAGGCCCATATGGATGGAGGCAGTACTGTGTGATTGGTAATCCACCCTCTACTCTGTTCCCTGTCCAGTTCCCATGAACCACCAAGAAAGGTGCAGAAAGAAAAGTAGTCTAGACTATTTTTAATTCATGTCTACCATTTGACTTATTTTTTTGAGGCCTCCAAGGTCCTTGCTAATTTTGTACTCTGTGTTGAGTCAGTGCAATTCTTTTTTTTTTTCCAGAAGGGCCATCCCTATTTATTTATTTATTTATTTAACTTATTTATTTATTAAAGATTTCTGTCTCTTCCCCACCATCGCCTCCCATTTCCCTCCCCCTCCCCCAATCAAGTCCCCCTCCCTCGTCAGCCCAAAGAGCAATCAGGGTTCCCTGCCCTGTGGGAAGTCCAAGGACCACCCACCTCCATCCAGGTCTAGTAAGGTGAGCATCTAAACTGCCTAGGCTCCCACAAAGCCAGTATGTGCAGTAGGATCAAAAAGCCACGAGCAAGGAACTCAGGACCGCGAGGGGTGCACCCACACACTGAGACAATGGGGATGTTCTATCAGGAACTCACCAAGGCCAGCTGGCCTGGATCTGAAAAAAGCCTGGGATAAACCGGACTCTCTGAACATAGCGGACAATGAGGACTACCAAGAACTCAAGAACAACGGCAATGAGTCAGTGCAATTCTTACAAATCTGTGCATTGTTGTAACTGGTGAGGGTCATTCTTTGTCACTCATACTCAGGAGGTGTGATAACAGAAAGCAAGGAGCTCAAGAGATGGATGGGCCCCACAATGTATTTGCACTGAAAATAGAAGGGAACAATCCCCGGAGCAGTTGATTGTAGCTGCTGACTGGTAATCACATAACTTACCCCACTGGCTGCTCCATCTTCCCCAAGAAAGTTGCACCCAGTGACCACTTTGCTGGGTTTCTGCTTGAAACCTCGTGTGAGCCTGTGACAGCAGGAATGCTCCCCCGCATCCCGTGAGATCTGGTTCCTATTGTCTATAGCCTGTGCCTCTCTCTTCTAGCGCTCAGGGTAGATGGCATTGTAATCATGGTCGTAAGTATTATTAATGATAGCAGCTACGACAATAAGCTGAGCCCGGATCTCTGGCTTTGATGTCAACAGAGCAAGGGGAGGTTTGCATTTGTTTCAAATGGAAACAGATGCACGCAGGCAGAGGAGGCAATAAGCAGAACAGTGGAGATGCTGGTTTTACTTTTAAGGAGACTTTGGGGTTCTCCCCCTCCACACCAGCTTCTCTGTTAGGCACATCTCCCTTCCCTGAGATGAGCAGAGTCTAGTCCCTTCCAGCTTCCTTCTTTACTCAACATCTTTGCTTTTCCTGTGTTCACCCGAGAGACGTCCAGTTGAGGGAAGGATAGTATAGGAATCTGTTGTGTCCACTTTGCATCTCTACCCTCCTGGATCGTATCACTCTTGTCTACACCAAGGATGCTTTTAGAAGCGGAGAAACTTCCGCTTCCTTCACCAGCACGTCTGCTGCCTGCCTGAAGCATCAAGAGTGGTGCCAATCAATTCAGCTTAATTCCACTCATAATTGCTTTGTGCCTGCTGCTGGCAGGAGCAAAACAAGGTGCTGGCTTAACATTAACTGCAGCCAATAAGGCGATACTCTAAAATTCTCTGGGGAGATCACTTTTTTTTTTTTTTTTTTTTTTTTTTGCCATGTTTGGATCTTGAAAAAAAATGTGGACCACAGGAAGAACTCAAGATGCATTAGACATGACCATTGCTTTCAAGTTCACTGCCAAGCTGGGGAATGGTAACCGAGGGATTGTGTTCCCTGGAGGAAGGCAGTATGATCGATCAGTGGTGCCACCCACTCCTAAGCCATTTGGCTCCTTTTT
The DNA here is from genome assembly GCF_000317375.1 of Microtus ochrogaster. Lineage (NCBI taxonomy): Eukaryota > Metazoa > Chordata > Mammalia > Rodentia > Cricetidae > Microtus > Microtus ochrogaster. The sequence goes on along the minus strand of NW_004949173.1, from coordinate 1,705,925 downwards.
TATGTATCACATTCTACTTCTCTTGTGGCCTCCCGGGGCTCTTGACCAGTTCCCTATCTATCTCCCTGCTTTTCCTCTAGGCTGCTTCTTTCAGTTCTTCAGAGCCTATGTCCCTCCCATATCTGAAACTTCCCAGATTCCAGCTGTATTCTCATCTGGTCTAAATTGCCCCTTCCCCATACCTTTGTGCTTAGATTACTTGGTCTGCGGCAAGTCTGGATAGAGCATCTTAACAGATACCCGCTCCTCCTATAACTCCTCCTTGATGCTCAGTTCTCCTTTCAGGTTTGCTTTGGGGAAGTTAAGCCTTATACAAAAATGAGGGTGTCACGTACTGACGTGTGTGTGTGTGTGTGTGTGTGTGCGTGCATGTGTATACTTACGCAAGTATGCATGAATGCTAACCAAATCCTTTAGACAATAGTGTCATTCATTTCCTTTGGTCTGACTTCTAAGTGACATTGTATCTCCAGGTTTCTTTTTCTGGGCTCTGAATTCCAGTAGGCTAGATTTAATTCTGAATGACTTTGGGCAAATTAATCTTTATGCCTTCATTTCTGCTTTTTATAGGATAGAGAATAGTTCATAGCCACTGCTTTGTGTCCTTGTGAAGATTTAGTAGAATAATAATACATGTAAGGTGCCTTAACAATGTTAGACATAAACATATATGTTTATTATTTAAGACCTGCTGAGGGAGGGAGATATTACCAGGCCAGGAGGAACGCTAAGACCCCATGTGCCTTGTTGCTCCAACTCTTATTCCTTTGTGTCTGCAACAAAGAGCATAAAACCCAGGGTGGTAAATGCAATCTTGGGTTCCTGTGGTTTCAGACTTTTTTTTTTTTTCCTGGAGGTTTATGACAGTATCAGAGCTGGCTGGGAAAGGGTTAGAAAGAATTCCACTGTCACTGCTTATCATGTCTATGGAAATTCTAGCACAGTAATAAAAACAAATGCTAATTATACTTGGTCCATTTCAGAGGATGCTTTTCTTCATACAAAGTAACACCTTGACCTCGGAGAGAGAAGTTCTTAGGTCTTTCCCCTCAGGAGTGGCATGCAGCTTTATCTGCAGAAGCAGTCAGAGATTAAAATGCTCAAGTCTGCAGAGAAAGAAAGACAGGATCTAAATACTGTTTAAAATATTATTTAAACTTCATGTTGTATTTATACATTTAATTCATTTTTATTAGCTACAAAGATATTTAACATAAAATAATTAGAGTCTCAAGATTAAAACCAAAATGGCCACAATTTTAATTAAGCCATCTCACAGGGAATTAGGTTGTGTAATGAGAGGCAGCCTGGTGCAGAGAATATCCCAGAGTCAGGGGACCAGAGTCACTGCCATCAGCTGGTGGATCCCTGGGAATGCTTTCCTTGCCTGAATGAGTCCATGGGCTTTGTCTGTAGAAACAAGGCTTCTTCCCTTACCTTTAATACAAGGCCTTTTTTTTCTAAAGAAAGGATTAAATAAAATCCTAATATAGAGAAGACAGTAAAATTATCCCCTGCCTAGTCCCTTTTCTCTGTGCCAGCTAAGTGTCTCCCTGCCAAACCACTTAGGCCCATAGACAAGAGGACTCCCCAGAACACTGTGAAAACTGGCCTCAAGGGTCTCAGCGTTTCCTCCCAGCTATAAAAGTCTGGGATTCTAATATGTCCCTATCCTATCCTTCAAAATCTAGTGTCCCTTTCGAGTTTCATTCAAAGATATTTTTTAAAGGGTATCCATGGAGATAGACTTAGTAAAAATTGCCCTCCTTTCCCTTGCATATCTGATGTGGTCCAAAGCTCGAGTCAGGACCTGTGATTGCAGTCTGTGCCTAACTGCTCTTTGTTACTAGGCTGCTGGTTATACAACGGGCAAATTGCTTTCTTCTTCACTGGCCTGCCCAGCCTCTGTTTGCCAACTCCAGATTTTTCATTGTGGGCAACAGCCTAGTAATTTTCAAGCAACTCACACCCTGGTTCCTCAAGTCAATTGGTCAAGGCTACGGGACCAAGGGAACTTGATAGTACCCATTCAATCTCTTAGTGACTTGCTTAGCTAAATCTAGTATCAGAACTGTCATTATCAATTGACATGCCTGTGACTAATGAAATATATACAGACAACTTGATGTGGTCCCATGTCTATAACGGGTAATCAATAAATGCTAAGTTCCTTTTCCATTTCTCGCCTATTGGGCCTGTTCGGAGAAACCATAACCATAGACAAGGCTGGTATGAAGTCAGTGAAGGAAACAGGGTGGCCATGAGTCCTTTATGGCTCCTCTTAGTCACCAACCCATGTGCTACTCTCTATGTGCATATATATACCACAACCATACAAGATTTGTCAAATAGAGCCTGGGGAGATGGATCAGCAGCTAAGATCCTAGTGCAGAGAACATGGGTTCAGTTTCCAGTCCCCACATAGTGTTTTCCAACACCCAGTCTCAGTGGATCCTATCCTCTCTTTTGAGATCCCAGGCTATCAGGTACACATGAGTTCATGTAGACAAAACACTCATACACATCATATAAAATACACAAATTTACACAATTTAAAAACTAGTTTCCAAATGGGGGTTGGGAATATGGCTCAATTGCTACAGTATTTGTTATATAAACACGAGAACCTGAAATTCCACCCCCAACAGTCACGTAAAAAGGCTGAACACAGCCTCAAGCTCCTGTAATCCCCAGAGAGGATGAGGAGGCAGAAGGACCTTTGGAGTTTGCCTGGCAGCCGGTCTAGCTAAATACCAGGTCCATTGAGAGGACCAGTCTCACAAAAGAAAGGTGAGTGTGATGGAGGAAAACCCAAGTGATAAATTCTGTTCTCTACATTCATGTACACTCAGGAACCTGAATCTGTAAACACATACACACACACACACACACACACACACACACACACACACAC
>NW_004949173.1:1675205-1702746 GCF_000317375.1 Microtus ochrogaster | reverse complement strand
ACACACACACACACACACACACACGCACGCACGCACGCACGCACACACGCACGCACGCACACACACACACACTTTGCTAAATGATTAAATAACGAAGTCATCATATTCCGTGGTTATTGCTTTCTGTGTATTCTGTCTCCGTTCCTTTGCTCATTTGCTCAAACGCCCAAGTGTGGGTTGGGAAGAGCAAAGGACGTTGGACCGTATTTGTTAAAACATTGTCCTGAGCATGGCAGGTGTGGGGAAAGAGCTATGGATGGCTTTAAAAACACCCCAACTCAAAACTAAAACTGACAGTGTGGCTCAGTGATCAGAAAACAGTCTTCCTTCGTAAGGTTCACCCCTTCACGCCAGGGAACTAGAGCCAGAAGTGATGCTGACTGCATTTCAGTCCCCACAGGCACCCTTGCAGAGGATCTTGCGAAGACTTGTGGGTGAGCCTTCTCTGAGTGACCGAGGATCTACACAGGTTTAATGGAGAAGAGGTAAGATCACATTGATGCTACAGTGGGGTATGGGTGCCACCCTCACTGCGTTGTCCTGTGACCAGGATATTTCCGGCAACCTGATCAATTACACCGTTTCTCTAGGTTGCTCTCCTTTTTAATTCTAATTTTAAATGTGTGTCTGTGCTTGCACTACGTGTTTGTTTGGGTGTATGTACATGTGTGAGTGAAAGTGAAGATCAGAACCCGATGTTGGGTATTTTCCTTCAGCGCTCGCTCGCTTTTTTGTTTGTTTTTGTTCTGAGACAGGGACTTTCACTGAACTTGAAGTTCGCAGACGTGGCTGCACAGAGTGGCCAATGAGCTCCACGTGTGCCTGAGCTCGATGTGGGTGGAACTGCGCATGCGTCATTTTGGTGGGTCCCGGGGTTCCAAACTTAGGTCCTCAATCTGATGTGCTAGGCACTTGACTGATTGTGCCACTTCCTCAGCTATAATCCCAAAACATGGCCTATAACACAGTGGCCCCTTTTCTGACTGAAGCGAAATCTCTTCTGAGGGGAAACTCTATCACTGGGCCTCCGGCAAGAAAAGCGAAAAAAACTCATACGAAGGAAGAAAAGGAGGATTCGTGTTATTTTTCTTCCAGGTGTGTTTTGGCTACAGTTTCTTTCGTTTGACTTCAATTAGCTAGATCAATATATAGCGTTCCCCAGGACCCTGTTAATTGGGCCTCACACTCAACCCTGTAACGCTGATTCCAACACCTGCTGTGGTGGACATTTGGGAAGCACTTATTTTAAGTCTGAAAAAAAACAGAAAGTAGGCCATTGCCTTACTGAATTGAAGTTCATGTCTAGCATTTATATTTTGGTCATTTTACTGCCCAGCTCCTAAAAGGTAATACCATGCGTGTGTTTAGGTTGAATCACAATGGAGCCATTGATATGATCCCAGAATACTCTGTATTAGGGACATTATCTTAGCAACTTCAATATACTTTTCTTGTTTAAACCTTTAACTAAACAAACTGTGGGCAACACAAAAAGCCAAAATACCAATTACTTGCAAGAACATGAATTTTTCAGTGTTCCAATAACTCTTCAATCCCCCCCTCCCCCCGCCCACAACATATACATGTTTGGCACCCACATGCAGTTCAGTGCTGTTTCCTGTTAAAGACAGAGCTTCAGGTAGTGGTGCATACCTGCAATTTCCGTGCCTGGGAAGCAGAGGCAGGAGGATTATTAGCATTCCAAGGCTAACCTTAGCTCTAGCGAGTTCAAAGCTAATCTAGGCTACATGACACTCTATCTCAAAAAAAGCCAGAAGAAGAGAAGAAGAGGAGCAGGAAGAAGAGGAAGAGGTTGAGGAAGAAAGGAGAGAGGAAGAAGAGGAGGAGGAAGGGGATGAGGAGGAGGGAGAAGAAAGGAGACGCTCAAAATATGTATTATGGTGGCAATTTAATGTTTCCTTATTAAAACGGAAGTTCATATGGACACCCATTATATTAGACAGATACATTTTGTCAGTTATCTTTCGGGTTCCCAGAGGAGGCAGTGTGTGTGTGTGTGTGTGTGTGTGTGTGTGTGTGTGTGTGTATGTGTGTTTGTGTGTGAGCGCACACACACGTGAACATATGCATGTGGTAGAAATCTGGAAGAAAGTTAGTTTTCAAAGCCCAATTAAAATGTAACACTTGTTTCTTTTTTAGCTGACATCCTCATTTTGGGAGGAAGAGTGAGGAAATTCAGCGCACAGACGCTTTTTACAAAATAAAGATGTTTCTTGCCTTCTGCAGCTCGGGCTTTGCTCACACAGAGGCACACGGGACATGTTTTGAGACTGCAGTGTGTCAAAATCCCCAGGAAAAAAACCTCCTTCCCAGCACATTCACATTTATATTTTCTCTAAAGATATGCTTGGAGGCTGGCAAATTGGTCTGCTTCTGGAGATTCATATTGGCGTCTGTCTGATGGTCTCTATTACCCAATTTAAATACACAATGGTCGGAAGGTTTGAGCACACCATGTTAATCCAGCAACAGAGACCTCTGCTCAGCTGTTTGTTAAAGGCAAATTGTACCTGTTATGCACTGGCAAGGGGCACACAGTTGCTGTTAACTGCTTTACCAAATTGATTCTGACTCCACTCGTTTCGAAATGAAAATGGAAACGCTTTTGCCTTTTTGTGTGGTGGGGAATTGGGCTTTACTTAGCACTAAGTGGTATCATTTCTTGTGATTACAGAAAAATGCATCATAACTTTTGATTACGCCACTATTAAGGATGCACGGTAGCAATTGCCGGTACTCGTAAAGTACTGCTGCTGGGTTTTGTTTAACTCATTTTTATTTGGAACTGAGTGGAGGAGGAGGATATGGTTGAAGTCGTTCAAAGCTTGACTCGTATGAGATCATCCACCTGGGACAGGAGGGGACTCAAGGGTGGAAGCGTTGCCTGTGGGTTTTCTCTGAATTTCACCCCCAATTCCTGCCAGGCCCCTCAAAAACAAACAAGTCAACATTTTTACATTTATTTCTTTTTAGTAAATATGTCCAAAGCCAATCATGTGTAAAGCACTGGCTAGTTATGCCGGGGCTCGAATGAAGGACCCATTCAGAAGGAATTTATGCTATAAGACAATGACACACAGATAATAACTTATAGGCAGCATAATAAAAGCATAAAATTAAATTGGGTTCCCAAAGAAGTGGCCTTAATCCTCCAATTAGGTTGTAATGTAAGAGAAGAGATCTGGCCAGTTGTGTTCCCTGTGGCATCTTGGTAATGCCAGCCAGAATACAGCAAGTGCTTAATAAGCAGACAAGGAATGAGTGACTAGCACATGGTGGCACTGTGCCTTTTAGCTCACACCTCCTTGGAAGAGCTAATTGTGTCTATCTTTTCTCAGCTCTGGGTTCAGTGATGCCCTGTTGACAGTTTGAAATTGGTTGTGGTTGGAATGTTTACACCACAGAAAGCAGCCACTGAGACAAACAAATGACTTCCCCCTAATAAAAATAGCTGGTTCTTAAGCATACCAAGATCGGAGAGGGAGAGCGGGAGGGAGGGAGGGAGAGAGAGAGGTTTGTTGTTTGCTAAGAATCTAGGGTAACTACCCTGGAGCTAGGCTGGCTCTAGTCTGAAAACCTCATTTACCTGTGTCTCAAGGCTTGCCAGAACGTCTCAGTTCCCTAGGCCCACGTGCTGTCTTCAGTGGGCGAAGGAAAAGCCTATAAAATTGGTCAAGAAGAAGGGTAAGCTAGACAGTTTATGTTCTGAGCTCGTGTATTCTGTGTGTCTAGTATGCTTCCAGGGGTCAGAATAAAACTGCTTCTGGCAGTAACAGTCTGCAAGCCTGAACCCTACCAAGATCCAGTCCTTAGGGGAGGAGGCGTGAGAAGATGAATAACCATAGTGAGTTCTTTGATTTGGGGGTCTCTCCCGGAGAGGGGTGGAAGTTGGAACACAAGGAGGAAGAGAAAAAGTGGTGGCCCTGCCTGTGACTAGCCCAGTCTGTAGTGAAGGTCCCCCTGGGAGTGTAAGGGACTCCTCTCACAGCCTGTGATTCCCTTGATAGGCGGCTGGGTGGTTTGGGCAGAACACAGGATGACTAGAGACAGGATGCCGGGTGTCCTGTCCAGGTTCGAGATCTCAAGGATCTGAATAGTGTAATGATACCACAGTTAGGAATGAAGGGTTGAAAACTTATTTGGAAAATATCAAATACCAATGGTGGAGGACAGCTGAGGGTTACACCAGGTTTGGGGACTGGCTATCAAGGTAAGCAAGTTTTCTTTTAATTTTCAAAATTTTGTTTTGAACGCCGGGCAGTGGTGGCGCATGCCTTTAATCCCAGCACTCGGGAGGCAGAGGCGGGTGGATCGCTGTGAGTTCAAGGCCAGCCTGGACTACAAGAGCTAGTTCCAGGACAGGAACCAAAAGCTACGGAGAAACCCTGTCTCGAAAAAAAAAAAATTGTTTTGAGTGTATGGTCTCTTTCCTTTATGCATATCAGGGACCACTTGCATTCTTGGTGCTTTCAGAGGCCAGAACAGGTATTGGGTCCTCCAGAGTTACAGATAGTTATAAGCCACCATGTGGGTTCTGGGAGTTGAACTTGGGTCTTCTGGAAAGAGCAACCAGTGCTCTTAACTGATCTATCTTTCCTGCATAGATTAGACAGATTTTCAGTCTTCATATTTTCACCACAGTGAAAGAGAAATAAACCTATAAGATGTCTAACTTCATGGTGAACACTCAAATAGGAATTTGCTTCATCCGTGAAAAGCTAAAATGACAAGATTCTCTTGCCTTGTTACAGAGTGGTTATATACTGGGGCGCATTTGTGTGACTAGGTACTGGCTAATGACACATAAGTGGAATTCTATTTTGCTTTTGCAGTACCGCCTTTTGTGTTTCTGAGAGATACACCTTCTAGCTTCCACCCTTGTTCCTTCTGCCTGGGAAGCAGGCATGATAGTTAGAACTGTGTTTGACATCCTGTGATCATGAAAGAAAGATGAAGAGTATTTCACAAGCAGGTCTACTGTCCTGGACTCACTAAACTCGATCCAGAGCTGTCTATCCTCGGGTTTCTTATTGCCGAAGTAACACTGTTAATGTTTCTTCTTAGCCATAACAGAATTCACTATTGGCATCGTTACAGTAGGCAAAAGTAGAAAGTATGGATTTAGACATGTTTAATTTGACAGTAATCACAGAACATTTGGGTCAAAAATTTCAATGAAGATTTAAAAATTACAGTTTAGCTGCAAATTAAAATTGTCTGAAACTTTTTTAAAGATCTGAACTTAACCCTGATATATTGAATATATCAGCTCAGGGACAGAGTCCAGGAGACAGACACTTATGGAGGCTAAGCAAACACAGGGTTTCAGTGGGAAGCTCCCAGAGGTGTGGATCCTGTCATCTCTTGAAAAGTTAGAGCTAGGGAACTTAATGAGGTCTCTGGAAGACTGAAAAAGCAGACAAGGAAATTCCTGAATAAATTTAAATGAGCCGTTGAGGTAGGAAAGGGAGTGTTGGAAAACTCAAGATGTTGAGGAAACACCATCAGTAAAATTGCGTTGCCTATTGAGTAGTTAGCATGTGTTCAACTTTTTTTCCCTACTATAAAATATATTTCCTTCTCAAAAAATTCAGTAGTATTTTTACAACTCAGCATCCTTCTAAATCTGTGTGTGGTATGTTGACCGTTTCTCATCTTCATTTCTTAAAACTTCTTGTCCTTTGACTTACACTCTCTACCAAAACTCTGACTTGGGTTCTCCTCAAGTAAGAGCAGAGACTTAGTGAGTATGAGCCAAAGTATATGCATTAACTCATGTAATCCTGACCACAGCTATGACACTGTGTGCAGTATCACTACAGAGAAACATAGGCACAAGCCAGTCATAGAACTGGTAAGTGGCTAAGCTAGGATTTAGCAGGGCTGTTTTGCTGAAGTTGATATAGCTAGTTAAACCCATCATTTCCTGCTTTAGCCTCACAATCACTTATTCTGCCGCCGACCTCAAAGCCTGCCCCACAGTGATACACTTCCCCCAATAAGGACATACCCACTCAAAAAAGCCACGCCTCCTAACAGTGCCACTCCCTTTGGGGGTCATTTTCTTTCAGATCATCATAGTCAACAGATCTCTACTTGCTCTTTCTAGCAATATAGGCATTGGCATGACATAGTTTCTCTAAAAACAGAACAACAGCAAAATGATAATGTATGGTTAAAAAATGAGAAGAGAGGCTTTATTAGACAAAAATCGGACTCTAATAGAGGCAAGCTAGCAGATGACAATGGACCAGGCAATGTGACACTACTACAAATGCCAGGAGTTTAACCTATCTGAGGTTTATTTATCAATTTATTTATTCTTACTTTTCTGTGTCAAGTTAGCTGGGACTACCCTTTCATCCTTCTCTACTCAGAGGTGAAGACTGAAGAAGCTCTTCTCATCCAGAGAATCACTAGTTACTGAAGCAGGGGGAGAGAAAGAGTGTGAGGTGCGGGACTAGGAATAAGTACTTCTGTATCGGAGCAATGCACATCATTTCTGGACCACTTTATTGGCCAAAACAAGCCATGTGGCCAAGCTCAATTTCTGGGAATTAGGAGCAAAATTGAAACATTTGTTGTGCCAAGTTAAGACTGCCTAAAAACGTGGGTATGGTGGTGTGCAACTGTAATCTACGTTCTTAGAAGGGTAGAGTGGGGGAATTGAGAGTTTCAGGTGATGCCGTGTTACATAGAATTGTTTCAGAGGAAGCCAGCTGACCAATCAACCAACCAATAAAAAATGAACTAATAAAAATTAGCAACAACAACAAAAATACAGAACCCCAAACACTAGCAGCTTTTTGCAACATCTTGAGCTGTCTCCTCATGGTCCCTCATTTTCTCTTTTTTCCACCTACTTCATGAACATCTGCTGTAGTACTCTTCCAAGCATGAGATATTGCTGCCTAAAACTCACACTGATCCTCTCTATCTTTAGAATTATACTCCAACTGACACCCCTCCATCTCAACTTCATCATGATCTCTTTTCTAGAGTGTTCTAGGATGTCCTCCAACTTTTACTGCTCAATACCCACTTGTACCCAACCCATCTTAAGTGGTTAGGTTTTATTCATTCTTCAAAAGTAAGTTTAAATGTCATTATTGCCACAAAGTATAATGTTTTTATATGCTTCATTTTACATTATGGTCTTGTTAGTGTTTCGCAGTGAGCATGACTTATGGGTTTTTGTTGTATAATAGATATTTATACCCATGTCTAATGCACTGTTTTTTTGTGGACAGAAATGGTGTTTTTGCCTAATTATGTGGTTCCCTTCTTGCCTTTGCCAGAGTGGGCAGCCCAACATTTGTTGTGTGCTAGGAATTCGCTGGAGACTCTTACATTCTCCTCCTTGACTTGATCTGGTTAAATCTTAAATCAACGTTCTCATTCTTTAACCCTTGTGTTTGCAGCCTGCAATGATATTCATAATCAAAGTTTTGGTATCTTGCTGGCACTACTATCAATACTTGATTTGTTGGAGCTGAACAGCTTCCAACTGTTGTAAAAAAAAATAGTTGGAAAGGGCTTTAGGGAAGTACAGGAAAGGGTAAAGAAAGGTCGTGAAAACCATGCCTTCCTTTATAAGAAAATAATGACAGCAACAAGAAGATGAATTTTTGTAAACAATTCCTATACATTTTACTTCTTCATTAGGCTGAGGATCCTTGGAAAGCATTGTGTTGCTGTGCTGTGTTTTTCTGGTCTACATAGGCCTAGTCTCTGTTAAATTTTGTCTGGTTATGTGTATGCCAGGAGCCTGTGGCAGGACCAGTATTGTACAGTATTGGGGAGAGCAGAGGTGGGAGAGGGCACCCCTTTCCTTCTGCTTGTCTTACACACGAAGAGACCGAGCTCTGAACACTAGAGAGAAGCAGTGGGTTTCCTTCCGGGTGTGTTCTGCAGACATTCACAGATTTCATCAGGCCCCCTCTTCCCCCGTAAAATAAAAGGATGACAAATGATTAGATTGATCAGTGGGGTTGTACTAATTGATTTCATGAACTTATTGAATATAGGTTATGTGTCTGCTGCCTTGTTAAATGCCAGAAGTCGAAAGAAAAATGACACTAGTTCTCAAAAATAGTTCCAAATCTGATCTACAGTATGTGAGAAGCCTAGAAGGACCAGATGTAGGACCTGCTTGTCACCTTGTTTTCCATGGAGATGTTTTAAATGCCATTATACAATGATGATGGTTACACATATTTCAGTTAAGTTAGTTTTTGTAGGGATCTAAGCATTGAATTCTCTAGTCATTTGCTTAAAATTTTCTAGATAAATTAGTTTTTTAAAAAATGAACGGGGGCGGGGGAGAAGGCATCACAAATAAATAGACTGCCATTCATCTCAAGCATACTTCCAAAGCAAAATGGGCCCAGCATGGGGGAGCATACAGGAAGCAGATGGTTTGACCAGCAGCCCCTGATGTAGACTGCACATATTTGAAATGACGCTGAGTTGTGAATGGAAGCAGCAGTAGAGGACATAACAATGAAATTAAGACTGCAAAAAATTTAAAAATTACATAAGAGTTCTATATCTTTATATTAGTTGTTAAAAGATAGCTATATGCTCACCACTATATACAGATGCTAATCACTATATGCATCTTTAATCACAGAAGGCAGATAACTAAAACCATAAAATGCCAACAGCAATCTCATCTCAGCATTGGCGTAGTCTGAAAGAAGATGCAAATCCTCATCATCCCAGGACTGTTTCACAGTCAGCAGAGGGCTGCGCTTGCAGAGAGAGAGGTGCTCATGAGAATGAGGCGGTAGAGCTACTCGGGAAATTAAAACTATACTAAGGGACCGGGGGGTTGTGTTTCTGTCCCTCTGCAATAACAGAATGTGAACAGAAGGGTCAGAAGGCAAAGGCTGAAGTTCAGCTTAGAAAATGAGGGCTGTCATGGGGCTTCTGGCTGTGCATATGGCAGGTGGAACCAGGCTGACAAATTGGACAGCTCTGGGCAACCTTCACGGTTGAAAATCCGGTCTCTTCAGTCTGCTAGGAAAGAGCAAGTCGGATGTTTATAGGAACGAGGAAAAGTACCATTTCACAAAGTTTGCGCATGGGTAGCGTGCTGGCTTCGCTGGCAGGAGGCCGGAGGAGGGAATGAACTGACAAAGTGGATGCTGGGTATGAGACTGAGAGTGTGCGAGGCAAAAAATGTAAAGGGAAAAAAAGAGGCAGGAGAAGAAGAATGTGAGAAGGCACAGACAACAATGATGCGCGCACCAGCACGAACGCGATAGGTGGTGAGAGGAGAAATAAATTAGAGGAGCCAACCGGCCGGAAGAAAATGCATCGAGAGGAGAGCGAGACGGGGACGAGCGATAAGACCAGTTCACGGAGAGAAGACAGAGATAAGTCAAAAGGAAAAACAAAAAAAAAAAATCTAGGCCTGCCTCTGTGCGGGCAATTTCAAGGGACTGATGGGAGCAATCTCTTGTCAGCCAGTGACAGGACATGCTGGGGGCAATGGCAAAGAGTCAGGAGGCAGAGGTGAGTGCTGGGTTCACACACACAGGCAGCTCGCACCCTGCGCAGGGCCGGTGTAAGGACAGAGGCACGATTCTCTCCTTCTCTTATCTGCTCCGCGCTAAAACCTAAGGTTGCTCTTCAGTTTTTTCACTTGCAAGCTATCTTTGTCTCACAAGCCTCTCGAAAGCCATTAGGATGCTGCAGCAAAGCATCACGGTTGTTGTCCTGGTCGTAATGTTTTCTGGCCAAGGGGTTGTTGCCAGGGAAGGCGATAACAAGGTTTCCCAAGTGGAAGTTTCAATGATGTCTAACAGTCTGGGCCGAATGGTGAGCGCTGTGGAAAACAGATCGCTGTTCTTGGCATTTTTGCCATCCCTACACCACGCGATTTCAGTGGTCAAACAATTCTTTAAGGGGCTTTGTGGAGACAAAGAGCAGGGGGTACCTTCTCTGCCCTTCCTCTGGCTTCTTGAGGCTTCCAAATGTCTTTGCTGTCTGCTTGTCAGAGCCAATTGATGCTTTTCTTTCTCACCTTTCAGGGAACATGCACACTTAGGTAGAGCACCTACTCCCTACCAGATGCCTTTAGGCACTGTGAGAGAGGCGCAGAATTGTAAGGTGTTGTCTTGTAGGCTGTGGCACTGAGTGTAAATTCACACTCATGAGTGTTCTACATCTTCAGGTACGTATGTCATAATCAGCAGACACACACAAACTCATCTGTTTCATTGTGTTTGTTTTTTTTTCAAATGAGAAAGAAAAAAACACAAGTAAGTATGAAAACATGTATCCTGCCATGCATACTGAAATAGTTGAGGTAAGGGTCACTGATTAGCAATTGGCTTTGAGACGCCCAGAAAATAAGATGCGTTCGTGATTAGAGAAAGTAGTGAGTAGACAGATAGAGATGTGCTAAAGCAGGATCAGTAAATGACCGAATTCTAAGTGGTGGGTGCATAGTTATCCAGTGTAAAATTCAATTTCACTGTGTTTGACATGTTTAATTCACTTTGCAGAGTAATCAGTAGACAATTAAAAGCTGTTGATTTGAGGAGTTCAGACAAGAAAGTGATGGAGTAAAAACTGCAGAAACAGAGGTGGAAGGGAGGAAGCTAATCGAGGGTAATTATGTTAGTTATCTATTGCTGCATAACAAATCACTGTGAAATGAAGTAGATTAGAGCATCGCACAGGTGCCAGCGCTGATGGCCGCCAGTGAGGAGGCCAGGAAGAGTCTAGCTAGATGGCTAGAACTAGCTGGGGTAGCCCGTGAGTTTGCAGCTAAGGTGTGTTAGGAAACAATGCCATCTGGATCCTAGCTTGGAGTTGAAGGCAGAAAGGCTCTCTCATGGGGGTTTTATGAAGGGACCTCATTTCCGGTGACTTACTGTGTGGTTCTCTTTATTTGCTACTAGAGTGTCCTTGTCCCAGGCAACTAGCTCCTGCAGAGAAGCCAGAGCACTCCCTCACATCCTCATTACGTTGTGTCATTTCTGCCTAGTTTCATTTGCTATATATAAACATTAATTCCAGCCAGTGATTACTGGGGAAGGGTGTTGGGCTCTATTTTCCATGGAGCAAAGGACTGAAAACTTTGGAGACACGTTTGAGAACCACCGTTTAAAACTTGGGTGGACCCGTGCATGGTGGCTCACATTTGCAGTCCCAGTATTTGAGAGGTTAAGGCAAGAGGATTGCTTTGAGTTCGAGGCCAGCCTCCGGTACGGTGTGATTAGGTACAGTGAAGGCCTGCTTCGTCATCACCATCATCTTCATAATCAACAATAATAACAGTAATGAATATGGCCACAACCAAACAAAAAAAAAACACACACACACAATACAAAAATATTTTGGGTGTGGTTTGGGTGGAATGCTCGCTTTTAAAAGCTGCTAACTCGCCGGGCAATGGTGGCGCACGCCTTTAATCCCAGCACTCGGGAGGCAGAGGCAGGCGGATCTCTGTGAGTTCGAGACCAGCCTGGTCTACAGAGCTAGTTCCAGGACAGGATCCAAAGCCACAGAGAAACCCTGTCTCGAAAAACCAAAAAAAAAAAAAAAAAAAAAAAAAAAAAAAAAAAAGCTGCTAACTCATGAAGTCAGGTAGTAAAACAAAGCTGAGGAATGCTTGCTTTGTTCAAACCTCTTCATCTAAAAGAGTAGGAGTCTCTTGGGCTTCTTGAGTCAGGGTTGAGTGAGGCTATAAAACAAAACAAGACTCCCCGCTAAAACTACACACACACACCCTAGTCTTTTCTTTCTTTTTGTTTATTTTTAATTGAGATAAAATTTGAATGGCCCAGAACCAGCCTTTTGAATGTGTTCCATTCTGTGGCTCTTTAATTCCAGATTGACCCTGCAAAGAAAACACTGTAAATGTGAACAGTCTCCCTATCTTACCCCTCCCCATGTCTTGGCAAACACTCATCTATTTTCTGTCTGTATGGATTTATCACGATTCTGTTTCTTTGAGTCCATAAAGGAAGAAGGACTGGATCAGACTCCCTATCTCCCTATGAAGACTTTTTTTTTTTTTGGTGAAAATTAATTAGTCCAAGAAAACCTGTGGAAAGGCATCTACCAAACAACAGAAAGCACAACCAATCATCTAAGTAAGCTGGCAGAAACAACTTACTGGGGCAGCTTGGGTACTTGAAAACAGAGAATGCAAATGGTCACTCATGCTTGGACATTAAGTGGAAATTAGAAATGACTGCAGAATTTCAATGGACTGTATATTAAAATTTTCATTAAAAAATTTCCCACCTGTTTTTGGCAGTTGGTAGATGGCAATACAGCTACCCACCTCAAACTGGTTCTATTGTTCTAGCACGAAGTCACAAGGCCTTGACTAATGGGCCTGCAAGCCAGCTCAGTGGTTACAGATTTTGCTGCAAAAGCCTGCAGTGTGAGTTCAGAACATGAGCCCCAGGTAAAGATGGCAACTACACAGAGGTGTCTTATGATCTCCACATGGCATTAAGACAAATAATAATGGTAATAGTAGCAGTATTAATAATAATAATTGACTTAACTGGTGAGACCAAGAATACAATTCTGGGTGTTCTTTCCAGGTTATCTCTGCAGTAGGAATTCCTCTGACATTTGAACCCCAAGTCTGATACGTTTGGTGAATGACTTATCTTCTTGCTTTAGTTTAATCTTTTGCCACAAAAGTGTAATCATGGCCCTGAATTTTTTTTTTTTTTTGTTTTGTTTTTCGCGACAGGGTTTCTCTGTGGCTTTGGAGCCCTGAATTTTTTTAAGGAATGTTAAGTGAGTAACATAAATCAACACATTAGAGGCTTGCCAACAGTGGCCTGCCCTCTGAAAGCCCGCACGGATGCTTAC
Source organism: Microtus ochrogaster (assembly GCF_000317375.1). Taxonomy (NCBI): domain Eukaryota; kingdom Metazoa; phylum Chordata; class Mammalia; order Rodentia; family Cricetidae; genus Microtus; species Microtus ochrogaster. The sequence continues at coordinate 1,689,876 of NW_004949173.1, read as the reverse complement.
ACCCGCAGTGTTTTGTGGAAGGACTCACACTCTTTATGGGCAACTAAATAGAGGTAACCTTTCTTTCATCCAATTATTTTAACATAAAGTCCTACATATTTTGCGCTCGGTCCCTGGGCAGATGGAATTTGAACTGTTCATGGCATAAGACAGCGTGAGTGATATTGCTGCGAAGTCAATTCCAACGTCAGTCCGCTGACAGTAGCTGTTTCCCTTTGACATTTTTCAAAACCAGGACACCATCTTGAACACTTCAAGCGTGAGAGAGACCTGAAAGGACCCTCCAGGCTCTGAGAGTACTAGCCTGCATCTGGACGCACTCCTGAGAACCTTGAGTCTTAGGATACAGTACCCCCTGGGATCTCTATGACACCAGCTCTTTCTAACAACACCGGACCTGTGTAATAGAGAAAACATTGTTCTACAAAATGCAAAGCATCACTGCCAAGACTCGGGGAAAGAAAAGAAATTGCTGAGAGGTTTGATAACTGTGGCTCTTCTGACTCAAAGCAGATATTCAACCTCTGAGTGGTCTTCATGTGGCTTAAGGGGATTGACAAGAGAGCGGCCAGCAGGTCACATGGTCCAGGTACCACAGGGAAACTGCAATGTAAAGCCAGAGGGATATGAGGACTGAACAGAATAGGTTCCTCCTGCCTAGTTCTTAGACACACAGCTGCTCCAATAGGACCATCCAGAATCCATTGTCTATGTAGAGTCAAAGTCACTAAAGGAAATTACTAAAATAATTTATGTACAAAGTACCGTAGGTGCTGAGGGCCATCATTTGGTAGCCCATCTGTTAACCTATTGTCTTTCTCCAGTATCTATAAGCTTCATACAAACACACCCCTTGCTCTTTCTGCACTAGAGGTGGTTCCTTCTTCACTGCCTGAATGTGGGAAGAATTACTGAATGAAAGGGGAAAAGAAAGAGAGGGAGAAGATAGGATTTAAACACCCAAGTTCTCTGCACGGTATCTTCCCATCATCTGGGTGTCTGTGTCAGCCAGTGTCACAGACAAGCTCTGGCATGGTTGCCGTGTCTTTGTAGAGTGTTGATGCCTCAACACTGCGTCCAAAGGTTTCATGCTTCTAGGCAATTGACAACCTGTCTCTGGCATTGGTACGAGCCTGCCTCATTTATGAGCCCATTAACCTGCACTGCTAAAGACGATCTGGGTTTACCAGCTAGAGGTCTCTGTGATTGCTCTTGCACCTCCTCACCACCCCACCCAAGCTTGTTTTCATTTGTGTGCAGTCTGCCGTTACCTCAGAGAGACTGTCTTTCTAATGTGAGCCATTTCAGAGTGCTCTGTTCTCTCCTGATAGCATTTCCTGTTTCTAGTTTTACCTGTTAAGTCTTAAGCTTGTCATGTGATTTTCCCCATATTTGGACATCTATGTTTTCTTTAGGTTAATTCATGCCTCTGACTCTCAGTTTTCCTTCTAATTTAATATAGTAGTTTCTGTTTTTTTCCAGACCCTCCTGCACATGCATGCACTAATACATATGCATACATATATACATATTCACACATACAAACACATGCTTGCACACGTATGCAGACCTACACATACAGATGCATATATACAGACATACTAATACAAACCTCACAGTTCCACATACACACATGAGCACATACACACATATAGGGAAGCACACATATATACATTCATATACACACATATATATATACACATGCACATACACACTCATACAAACCTCACAGCTCCACAATACACACAGGAACACACAAATATATATTTAAACTATGTATGTGCAGACAGACACAAACACACACATGTACACACATGTCTATACATACATACACACAGGCATACACAACACACACAAATGTATGCACACACAGAGACACATAGATGTATACACACACACACACATATATATATACATACCCATACAAGCACACACACTGCATACACATATACACCTATACACATATATGCACATATATACATATACATCCCATTCCTCTACACACACTTGCACACACACATATACATACAAAAATGCTTATACACATTCACACATACTTATACACATATATACATGAAGTTTTACACACACACACATACACACACCATTCATGGTGGGTAGGTCAGCGCTTCTAATTCTTCTTAAAAGAAGAATTAGAAAATGAACTGCTCTCTCCACAGACATCTAGAAATCTGTTTTCTCTTGAACAAGTACAGGCTATAGTAAATTGGTCCTTGGAAGAGGTTCAGACACAAGGGAGATAGTACAGATAGTCTGTTTAGCAGTTCCCTTTCTGAGATATATGAGGGTTTGGATGCCTATTTATTTGATTGCCAAGTTTACTGCCTTAGTGAAGTAATTTCAGTAAGGACTAAGGGGACTCTTATTTCAACACAGTGGTATAGAAACAGATAACAGATAATTATTGTTATTAGAGTTAATATCTAGAGGTATCAACCTCAGCTATTGAGAATTAACCCTAAGTACCTCACAGTCACTGGAGTCAGTGTAAGCAGACAATCTGATATTTAAAAGTGCCATTTTTATAGTATGTAAAGAAGGATAGGATTCAAAGTCCATCTGTTGCGGATACTAAAAATGGTCTTAGTATGAAGGCCTTTTATCAGAACAATTGAAAAAGAACAGAGTTCAGCCATTTTTGAACCCTCTCTGAAGTGCAACCTAACACTCTGTAGCTTGTGGAAAACACAGTCTTCAGGAGGGCAGGGTACTGCCAAGCTTCTTTTCTTTCCAGTCATCCTCTTCCTGACTTTTGAGAGGATCCTGAGACAACAGACACAGTGTTCTCAAGAAATCAAAGGTCTGGATGACAATTTTGATGATAGTAGTTAAAGGATTTTTTTTTTAAATCAGTTTGATCATGAGTAAGAATTATGCCAAACAGTCACAATTAGGAAAGGTTTTTTTGACAAGGTGTCTGAGAAGTAATTAGGAATCTCTAGGATATTGCACATTTCCTCTCTATCAGTTCTATACATAAATGATAAATACAGGTAATTAAAAAATCTCTAAAAAATAAAAAATAAAAAAATAAAAAATTTCTAAATAATTAGCTTTGTACTCTAGAATATAAATTTTCTGTGAGGAATTATAATGGAAAAGTGTGTATCATATATTTTATAGTGAAATGTAATATTTATATATTTTATAATAGGAAATGTATTAATAAATAAGGAGGGTTTAACAAACATGAGTATAGAATTATTGGGAGTATTTTGACTGAATCCCTTGAAAAAAAAATGAAGCACTTAAGGAGCTGCCATTGATAGAAGACCCAGAGATCTACGAACCAGTCTCAGAAAACCATCAAGACCAGAGATGCCTTTCTTTTTTTTTTTGAACAAACTGACATTATAAAGAAGTAAAGATGAGGCCATTACATTTACAAGTGATTGGGTGACTCTTCTGTGTCTGTATCTTTATTGGTATTATCTTAATCCTTCAAATTACTCTGTGAGAAGGTTCTTATTTCATTTCAAACAGGAAGAAACTGAGAACTAAGAGGGGTAGATAATTTGTCAACATTACAGAGCTAGTAAATGCCAGAGCTGGGATTTAAATCTGAATCTATCTGACTCATAGCCCATAATCTTCACCGTATGCAAAACAAAATGATGTTGAATAAATAAACAGAGTATCATCCGCCGCTTCCTTCTGCTAACACCTGTGACTGGGGGGCTTCTAAAGACGTGTTGCTAAAGGGCTTCTTATGAAGAAGGAATGCTTGGACTGAGTTTAATTATGAATGTATTCACTCGGGAACATGTTGTGTCTTTTCCCTGTTTGTGACACTCTACAACGTTTTAACAAGTGGTGTGAAGGTCACTCAAGTAATTCACAGTGGTGCCTGCCACTCAGATTCTGCACAAGACACATCACTATATTGTAATGCTGTTCTATCAGGGAATACTGTATACAAGACCATCTGGAGTGGGGGCCCATGTTGGACACACATCAGTGTGGGGATGACGATGCCTTAGTCTGAGAATCCAAAGGCTGAGAAGGGCACAGAGGCACTGGTTAAGTGTCAGTTGACCCTCATTCTTTTTAACTCAATAAATAATGTAACTATGAGATTCTTTGGGATCCCAGAAAAGAATCTGGCTTTCAATGACTTGGCTACATGCATTACAGGAGAATAAACATTAAGTTATGAAACTCATATTATTGTTTTGAGATTGAATTTTAGTAACTAAAAAATTTTAAGTACTAAATAAATAAAAACTATCATTAACGTTACAAAATTAATGTGCATCCTAAAAGTTTCTACCATGATTGGAATCATATAAAGTATACACAAATTAAGCTTGCGATCCAAAAATCCCTAATCAGAGGGATGCTGATGAGGGACCATGATAATGTGGTTGAAAATGGAAAGTAGTCATTTGTTTAGAATTGGAGGTAGCTACTTACTTCAGCCCTTCAAAGACTTTCTATCATATCTCAAGTAATATTTGTTAAACCTGAAATATCTACAGAATGATGGTGGCATTGTCTGTTTCTTACTGGTGCTAAGTCATTTAATCTAGATTTAAAAATAGTAAATGTATCATGAGTTTTTGGAAAAGAAAAATCAGATTTTAAATGATTCTATGACTTTGTACCATTTTTATTAACGCACACACATGTATCGGTGTGTGTGTGTGTGTGTGTGTGTGTGTGTGTGTATCTGTGTGTCTGTGTATGTGTTTAGTCAAGGAAGAAGGTGTGGGCGCAAGCCTCTAGTATTTCAGAAAACAAAACAAGCCATATATGGTAAATGATATCAGCACTGCATTTGACATTTAAGACTCAAGGAGATCTACAAAGACCACAGCTGTGCTTTGACTATTTTCTTCTCATGGCTTTCTAGAGGATGCTCATCTTGCTGTAGCTAGCAGTACCCTAAAATTCCCTCCACTATCCATCATTCCACAAGCTGCCCATTTCCTTTTTGTGAACAATTCTCTCACTCAGAGATAACTCCATGTTAGAGGATGCTTGAGAAGATGATGCGTGAGCCCATGGTATGATTCTAATGTTTCTTCTAAATTATTAAAGTTGGGAAGATGGCAAAAGTAGGTTCTGCTCCATCTCACAACTGGTCGTTTAGAGTATTTCATTTATAGCTTTCTAATTATAAAAACACGTGATTAATGGGAACACTGCTTTCCTATGCTGAATAAAAGAAGATACTATATTATTATCCTAGAGATGTCATAGAAATTAAAGCTGAGTCACTTTACTAATGCTATAAATTTTATGAGTTAAGTGCCAAACAAAGATACAACTCGGGAGATGAGAAGATGTGTGGTAAAATCAAGTGGTTAAACTAGGTGATGGATAATTTATAGTTGTCTATCATTACAAACTCAATATTTATTGTTCAGCAGAGGACAAATTCAGTGGCCCTCTGCAGGGAGAAGAACATAAGCAGCAGTGAGATACAGATCCAGGACCAAAGGAACACCTTTGACCATTAGTCCAAATCTCTCCAACCTGCTCTGTTGAAAGGTCCAGTTTGGTGGGTATGACTTAGGACTAGGAATCTTTCCTGGTTGGGTGAAAGCATCGTTGTAATTATGTGAAGAGGATTCTCCAGAACATGTGGTGTGGAGACGTGGAACTCAGTACTGGGCAAAATTTCAGTGCCTCAGAAAGACACACAGGAATGGGACCCTTGGTAGTTGTAGTGCCTCCAGTATACAAGGGTAGAGCCGTATTCTAAAGAAGAGTCAAGATAGATGAAGCCAGAGAGAAACATGGAACTTGGAGGACATGCAGGTGTCCAGACCATCTTTGGGACAATCATCTTCAGGCAATGATGCTAACTCTACACACCATGAAGAACCAGATTTGGTTCTAAATTTGGAGGCTTTGGTAGTTTGGAAATAGTTTTCCAAAAGCTCATGTTCTAAGGGCTTTGTCTTTGCTGTGGAAGCACTTTCTGCGTCTTCAGCCAATAGCATTTAAGATACCAGCTCACTTGGGCGTGGTCTCTTATACTGTAAATACATCTGTAAAGCATGCACTCACTCTCTTGTTTCCAGCTCTCGTTTCCTCCTGGTAGACTCTCTCTGTTCCTTTTCGCGCAGAGGACTGTTATCTAGGACAGTGATCTGTAAGTTTCCCTTAAATAAATAACCCTTTATTATTCATAATTCTGAACTAGTGTGGAATTATTTTGTGACTTCTGCCTTCAGGTCTTCATGGTAACAGTATGAGGATGTTGTCAGACCTTTAAGAGGTAGAACTCTGTGGGTGATCATGGTATCAGAGTCCCCATGAACTGGCTAATGTATTTCTTGAGAATGTAGATTAGTTAGGTTTGATATGTCAGCTTCATGATATGGTTCTGATGGGAATCTCAAGACTAAATTGGGTTTTTCGAAGACCTAGTTTTCCCAAGCTAGGTCTGTTGGGATGGGATTAGTTGGTCCAAGAGCAAATTGCTCTAGAGAGAGCTTGACATCACTTTGACACTCCTGTGCTCTTGTCTCCTCTTTGCACATGGTCACTTTGCTCTTTTCTTCCCTGCCAACTTGTGGTATAGAATAAGGATAAGAAGTTGATGGCATCACACTCTTAATCTTTCTTAGCTACAACATCTTGAGTCCTCCCAAAGCATCTCTTTTACCTCTTTATGTTCTTGAATAGTTTTCTGTTTAACACACAGTGGATAGATTGAGACAGGGCTTACTTTGAAGACAATAGTAGAGTCACAGGGTCTTCAGATGCAAGGATAATAGTGGACATTTCCTTAGCTACTCTGTTGCCTATCAACTGTCTCTTTTGACAGCTCTTTTTCAAAGAATAAGGATATGAGTTAGGCAGGTTGTATAGATACTTTAGATCCTGTCTCATTTTGAGGTTCTTCATTACTCCCTCTAATCTTAACTTTTGGTCAAGCCAAACCATTCTGTACTTTAAAATATATTAAGGAACATATAGATGGGTATAAGATAACATTGTTGTCAATGCAGTTCTAGATGGGCCTCTGTTGTTGAAAGTGAGAAAATAGTATAAGTGAAGTTACTAAGAGAAAAAAATTCATATCCCATAAATAGTTTTGTGTCTATTCGACTACAACTAATATTTCAGACCCATTTCTGTTTTAATCTCCTGTAGCAAGAATATAGTTTTTATTGAAAAACTATATCAGTCTTTGTTAAGATGAACAATTTGTGTGTGTGTGTGTGTGTGTGTGTGTGTGTATGTGTGTGCATGTGCCAAGGCATTCATGTGGTGTCCAGAGGATAACTTGCTGGAATTGGATCTCTCCTTTTACTGTGTGAGCTCAAACTCAGTTTCTTAAGCTTATTGACAAGCTTTGCCCCCACTAAGCCATCTCATCAGACCAAAAGAAGTACTTTAAAAGATTTTAGGTTGTGATACTTTTATAATCAGAAGTGGGATCCTCTTCTCTCCCTTGATCTTTGGCAAAAGCAAAGGAGAGTGGAACATTTGTGGTTTGATGATCAGAATGTGACAGAGTAGCACCACCTGGCTTCTTGAGACTCTTAGAGAAGGTCACCTAACAACTTAACAACAGCTGGTGTCCTTTGCCAAATTTGGAGAGCCTTAGTGACCATGTAAGAAGTCTAGCTTCACTGAGATAGTGTACAGGCTCTGAAGAGACAGAGGTCACTTGTAGAGAGAGATATTCAAGGAGTCTAAACTATTCTGAACACAATTGCTTGAGTGTTATAGTCCAGACATCTAAACCACCAAGAAGCCTTTGAGTTGGCCAAACCCAGTTGTTCCATTGCTACCTGATGAGAGATGGTGAGCAAGATTTATCACATTGAGCCCCATCAAAGCCCATTAACAGCATTGATATCAGTTTCATATGAAGTTACCTTTTTGGGAGCCTAGTACAAGTGGAACATGGTTGGATAAACATTTTGATAGACTATCTGAGTGCTTGCTTCTACAGGGCAGACTATATTGGAAACAGAGGCAGAAGAAAACATAGTAGCTGAATCTGATGGGATAGACAAGTGGGATCCAGCAGAAGCTAAGCCTTTCTCTAGCACTGTTTTCTTAGCTGTCTTATTGCATGGCGTGTCTCCCACTTTACCCTTTCTCTCTCCTGCCCTGGCTTTGTGTCCATAGAACAAAGAAACAAGAAGATTTCCCATGTTCCTTTTTTTTCAAAGTCCCCGAGGGAGTCCTACAAGTTTGCAGCTTCTCCAACAGTTCTGCAGAAGTCTCCTGCCCCAGCTTTGTCTCTGCTGGTAGGCAGAGGTGATGGAATTGCTTCCATCTGCCTTTAGAAACTGTCTGTAGAGTGTGTGGCCACTTTCCTTTCAACAGTTACCAGAGGGCCACATGTTTTAGAAGATTCGAGCCTAACCCCTATGGTCTTAATGGTGCATGCTTAGGCTCTCTGTTCAAAAGCTACTGGGTGTTATTGTAACTTTCATTTTTTTGTTGGCATCGACGATGTGTGCAAGGAGAGGTCATTTCTGTTGAGTAAGTCACCAAAACTTCAGCCCATCCTCACATTCATCCTAACCCCACTGAAGGCTCTGGTACAGGGAAGATGCTAAAAACCCATCAACCCCACCCCCACCCCGTGGTCCATCAGGCTCCATTCTCTTTGTTGTGATCATCTCAATCTGATAAAAGCAGTTTCTGAGCTTTCTTAAATAAACTTATCTCTTTCTCTGCATGCTCGAGGTCAAAGACTTAAGAAGTAGGGCCCAAAGCACTAAAAATGTTTCATAATTTAATACTATCTCTTCTAGAAGTTTCAGTAATAAACTTTGAAAGCAAGAGATGTAACAGTAGGGGACTTAATGAGAAAACTTTATCAGTTGCCCCAAAGAAAAGTGATATTTCTTATATACAATGGTTTTACAGATTCAAATTAAAATAAGTTTTCCACAAATCAGTCAATTTCTGAATGGGGGAGCCATTGTAGTATAGGAATGTGATATCAGAATTTAGCTGTTGCTTGTATAAACTGATGACATGACCACTCCATTGTATGGTTAAAGGGAAGGTCTTTATTGTAGATATAAGAGACCGAAGAGCCAGAAGCATCTGGAAGAGTCCAGTAGACTTAGTACGGCCAGAAGACCGTACCTTGCCATGAGAGAAGCAGGAGCAGAGGGAGGTGGGGTGGGACTGAGAAATGGAGTTATGAGGAGAAGGGAAGCTTTAGCTGGGGAGAATTTAGGGGAGGGGAGGAGGTAAGGAAGGCTAGGATGCTTGCATGGGCTTTGAAACTTGATGCTGCAGGGGCCTGGAGGCCAGTGTGTGCTTTGATATGCTAATAGGTACCACAGGTAGCCATTTGGCCCTTCTGACAGGTAAGGGAAATGGCTTTTGGTGGAGGGGAACCAGTTTCACAAGTTCCTGAGGAATGCTGGCTTTTCTCTAACTGCCAGAAATCCACGGATAGTCCAGGCGGAGCCCATTTCTGGATGTTTGGACTGCTCTTTGGACATTGGGGAAGTGGAGTTTCCTTTGTACCTGACACTGCTCAGGCCACAGTGCTCTGTAGCCACTTCTCTCTCTCAGAGGCACCCACAGTGTCGGGAGTCTGTGGGTCCTGAGGTATTGGACTTCCTGGTAGCAGGATTTCTTATCTGGGAAGTGAGTTTAGATCAAAAGTGAGTATCTGTGGTCCTACATCTCTCCATCCCATCCCTGCTGCCCACCTAGCAACAGGAGAGAGTGTGGCTGTAGGCTCCTACAGGGAAAACATCCCAATAAAAAGGTACAAGAAAAGATGGTCACTTCTGCCACATAGGCCCCAATTTCTTCTCTTTAGAAACTCTGGCATGTTGTCTGTTTCTGATGCGGAGCTCTGAACTCTCCTCAGAGCCCCTACTATGCTGTTGTCTGTCTGTCTGTCCACAGCATTACATTAAATCTAGTGGTCTAAAGGAACAATTTCTTCATATTCTCTGTTGAATCTGAGACCTTTCACGCGGGGAATAAAACAGTGTATAAAAGTTGAGCATGAATCTGTTGCTGCAGCTGGGGTGTTCTCAAGGGAGTTGCCATTTCTAACAATCTCCATTCCTCCCCATGAAAAGGCAAGGAAAGGAAATAATATCCTCAAATGATCTTGTAATTTTCATTCTCATTATCTTCTTCCCTTCTGCTCTTTATTGCACTCACACACACACACACACACACACACACACACACACACACACACACAGAGAGGCACACAGGCAATTACATACACAGAGAGGCACACAGACACATACACACACACACACACAAAATGCCTTTTTTTTTTTTTTTTACTACTCACCAACACAAGAACATAACTACCAGACCAACAAAGCCATTGAAGAAAGTTAAAGGTTTTGGGGGGAAGGGAAGGGGACAAAGTCCTCTCTGCCCCTGGGAGGGAGCTCTTCTGGCCAGAAGGTAATAGCTCAACACTGCCCCACAGGTCAATCCACCCCACAGTTAAGAAAAAAATGCTGGCACCAGAGAGATAAAAGGCATATAATGAAAATGTAAACGAAAAACTTTATACCAGGCATGGCCTGACAGAGGGAAGATTGATATCCCATGATGCTTTGTCTTGATGAGACAATGAAAAATAACCACCACAGCAGCTGTGTCAATATCAGACTTGGTAATGCACCACTGGCTGTGGGTTTTTATTTAATCCGCTTTGCTTTAAGATGATAACCGTTGTTACTTTTCAGTGCCTGTCTGTCAGCGGCCAACATTGCAATATTCCTCCGCAGCTCTGCGAGCGGGTTTCATTTATTTTAAAATACCATTTCACACACTGCTGACTTTTAACAGTGTTCTGTGTGAGTTTGTGAGATTGAATAGTGACAGAAACAACACTTTTTATGAGAATACAGAATATTAAAAACGGGGCACAATATACAGATGGCAGTTTTCACTACAGCTTGTTTCTTCCCCCTTGCTTCTGCTACCGAGCTTCCCCGCTGAATGCATTTGTAGTAACACCATAAATGTCACTTTCGCTGACTGCCTTTTGGCATTTTATTTAAATGGAATTCAACTCTGGCTTCCTGCTGCCGAGGTGGCTGCTGCTGCTACCGACTGGCATTGTTGGGGGCTCTCCTTTACACAACCACCCTGTTGACTTCATTTCTCATGGAATGTCCCAGAACAGGAAACAGAGGAGTAAATGATCTAACTCTCTGTCCTCACAAGGCTCCAGGGCTTTGAAAAGGACTTTGCCAGGGGATGTTGCTGTAATCATCTCTATGTGTTTGGCCTTTGCAGACACACTATGCAAAAATATTTCTGAACTCCAGAATTACTCTTGGCAGAAGTTCAGATGTCTTCCTTGTGTGGGGTAAGAAGTCAACACAGCACCTTCAGCCCCTCCAAGAAAACACTGAGGGGCAGGGTGACTTATCTTGCATCAATTATATTGACTCAGAATACTTTGGTTGGGGTATAGAGCTTGCACCCTGTTTCTCTCTGTTGATCCTATCTTGGCTTATGCTGCAGGGCCTCTAGACATGATCAGGGGTGGCATTTCGCTGCCAACATGATGTTGACATGTGCAAATTCCCCCTTCTCTCCATTTGCTCCTGCACGAAACATCCATTGCTTCATCAGTTCTGGAGACAAATAGACAGGGGTGGTGAAGCCTTTTCCTGGGAGAACCTGCAATTTGGGGAAAGCTAGCTTCTTGTCTGGGCCAAATGAGGCTGGGAATGAGCCGCTGAGCATTGTCTTAGAAATGTGTCTGCGTCTCACAAACTAAGGCCTGAATCAGAGAGCCTAAGAGATTTCCAGCAGAGAGCTTCGACGTTCAGAAAATTGGAAATCTTTACAGAGGCGCATTAAACAAAAAATACAATTCAAAGACTCAGAACTGGCAACTCTAGACAGTGCAATCCAATGCTTTTGTGTGCAATGTCCCTTAGAGACAAGAAAAAGCTGGGCCGTTTGTTCCGTTGCTCCAAAAGTGTTTTCACAGACCTCATCAATTTCTAAAAGATCTCTTAGCAGCGTTTAATTATAAAAGTTGAAAGAGGAAAGAGATGGGAGACTGAAGAGATGAACACACACACACACATACACATACACACACACACAATACACATACACACACCTGAAAAATCTTTGCTTTGGATTATCTATGTTTATTTTGAAATAAACTTTTATAAACATTTCAGAGGCGCTAAAATAAGGGTATGTAGCATGTTAGGCCACTAAACCATTTTAAATAAATTTAAGGAACATTGAAATGAAGGAGAAAGAGAAGAGAAAATGGATTCAGAATCCAGCCGGGGTAAATTCTTCTTGCATGTTTCAGATAACACTTAGCATAGAAGTCTGTCTCTTTGCACACATCTCTCATCTCAGTGGGTAGAGAAACCTCTGAAGCAGTTTCCCTTGGTGGAAACTTTGGGTGTCACGTTGAACTCTTCCTCACTTGGCAGGCCTCTTTTCCAGTCAGTCACTAAATCCTGGCAGGAGATCTGCTCCGAAAAACTGCAGTGCCTTGATTTCTCTCCCTCCTCGCTGCCAGTGTGCTCGCTTGGTTCCTAGTAGATGATGCATCTGTATTTTCCTTGTCTCCATATCCCACAAATCCATTTTAATACTGTTGCCATGGTAATATTCTAAAGCAGTGGTTCTCAACCTTCCTAATGCTGTGACCCTTTAATATAGCTCTTCATGTTGTACTGACCCAAAACCATAAAATTATTTCATTGCTACTTCACAAAATTGTAATTTTGCTACTATTTTGAATTGTAATGTAAATATCTGATATGCAGAAAATCCTATATGTGCCCCCTGTGGAGGTCGTGACACACAGGTTGAAAACCACTATTCTAAAACAAACATCTGGCCGAGGCATGTCACCCATGGAAATGTGTGTAGTGCTCCTTGCTCATCTGTCCTTGTGAAACGGGTTCTTCTCTGTGAACCCTTGAGCACACGCAATCTCAATCCTCCTTTTCTCACCCTATCTTTTATCTTGGTCTCTGGTTTTTGTTGTTTTCTGTTTTGCCTTTTCAATTTTTATGTACCTTTGTCTTTTTCTATTCAGATGTTAAAGATCATATTTATATTTTTTGGTACCCTACCCATTACCTTGAGATCTGGATCCAGTGACATCACCCCAAGAAGTGGTGTACCAGAATATCAAAGGGTTTCCTCAGTATTTATACCAGTCTGTCATGCAGCACGGTTCCTGAAAGTTGACAATAAACTATCACTTGTAACGAAGGTGCATTAACACATGGAGGATCAACACTATTTTCTGCCCGGGAGCCACCAGAATGGTCAACCCAGTGTATAAATAGGAGAAAGGTCCTGTTTGAGCACCACAGTCTTGAGGTTTGTCTAGGGAAGTCTTGGGATAGAGATAACATGTTCACCTTGAAATCTACCTACATGCATTTCTTTTTTTTTTTTCCTGAGATTTGAGACAATTAAATTCAGATATGACTTTTCCTTCTCACACCCCCTGGTAAGGTGATGGGGTAGCCTTCCCAAGGCTCCCAATTAGCCTGACATCCTGCAGGACAGGACGTACTGGGTATGAGGAGGTCTAGGAACTTCTGTCTCTAACCCCACTCCCCACCCCTGTATCTCCATTACTTTTTTCTTTTACTTCTTTATCTTTGAGAAATTATCATTAGCTAGACATTGTTGTCAGCATTGAAGTTAAATCCGTCTTGGGTGGAAACATCCCATCATGCCCATCCCAGCATGTCCGTGTATACTGGGGTAACACTTGGGCTTCTCAAAATTGTGAGATTTCTCTTTCTTTGTCTGCTTCTAGACTTTTGCTCTTTCCCTGTGTGTTTCTCAGCTTCTGCTCTCTGGTGACACCTCAGTAACAGTCACTGTCTGTCCTGCCTCTCTCTCTCTCTCTCTCTTTTTTTTTTTTTTTTTTTTTTGGTTTTTCGAGACAGGGTTTCTCTGTAGCTTTGGTGCCCTTACCGGAACTAGCTCTTGTAGATCAGGCTGGCCTCGAATGTCCTTCCTTTCTTTATGGCCTCTACTTAGTGTTAGGTATAATCTTAAGAGGAGCCTCTCCGCTGATGCAAATAATTCCAATTAACCCCAAAGATGCCCACGTTTAATAAACACAGTGCTGCTGGGTGGCTGTGAGAGCATGGCGAAGAGAGGGGAGAGACAGAAGGGGCGGGGCCGGGGGATATAGGCAAAAGCAGAGATCATGTGTTCTTTTTCTCCATAGCAGCCTAAATAGCCTGTGGGAGTGGTCCTGACCTTCCCTGGGGAGGGGTCAGCACTTGGCAGGCTTTCTGGAGGTGGAGTCTGGACCAAGGCAACTCCCAGGCCAGGGGCTGGAGTGATGCTTCAAACCAAATATCCCAGGGGAGGGGCTTAGGATGGATGCCAGGGACTGGGGTGATACTTCTAATCACCCCAGTTTCCTTGGATATAGGGGTGTTAGAGGGCTGGGATCTCACTTTTGACCAAACATCCCAGATTCCTTGGATGCAGAGGTGTCAGGGGGTTGGGGGCTCATTTTTGACCAAACAGGATTAAAAAAAAAATTAGAAGTAGGAAAAAATACCTAAAACAATTTTCATTAAACAAAAGTGCAACTCAAATCTCACCTCCCTTTTCATTAGCTTTTAAAAGGAGGGGCAGGAAAAGGTCACAGCCGCTAAGTTTGAGTTTCAGTAGGAGTCAATTGCCCATTCTTTTTTTTTTTTTTTTTTTT
>NW_004949173.1:1666495-1674790 GCF_000317375.1 Microtus ochrogaster | reverse complement strand
CCCTGCCCCACCCCCGCCCACCTCCACTACCCCACCCCAACTCACAGAACCACTAATGGACTGCTGACTCTCGAGCAGACAAGGAAGCAGCTTCTCCAGTCTTTCCCCATCCCCTCAGTTAACTCCAGGCTCGGGGAACCAGTCTCTTGCTTCCTCATTGCTCTCCTTACCCCCCCACCCCCTACCCCAGTCAATCCAGGCACTGGAGCAGCTTCTGGACATTTCCTGAAAAATTCTGTCAAATTCATGTATTTTTCTATTGATTAATTGGTTGTTTTTTTTGAGGCACGTTCTTCCTATTTGCATCTGGATGGCCTATGGCCTAGAATTTGCTATGTAGATCAGGTTGAACTAAAACTCCCAGAGGTCCCTTAGCCTCTGCCTACAAAGTGCTGGGAATAAAGACTTGTACTGCCATGCCCATCTTAACACACTTTTGTCAGGTCCAAAGGAAACTCCAACTCACCAAACTCCAAACAGCAGTGCATATATCTAGAAATGACAGTCCTGGCTCAGTTCAAGCTGAACTACAGGAGGATTTCCACTTCTCGGGAACTTGCAAATGGGTTTCTGCTACACACACACACACACACACACACACACACACACACACACACACACACGTACATTCTGAGCACAGTTGTTACACGTTTCAGTCCACACTGGCCTCCTGGCCTTTCTCACCTCCGTAACAATAAAGATCTTCCCTCAGTTCAGGACAGCCACTTCGGTCTTTTATTGGGACTTGGCCCCACGCGTCCTTTCCTCTCGGCTGCCTTTCATAGCTGTTCTGTGAAACCCTTCCCATCTCCGCATCTCAGTTCTCCAAAGCAGTCTCCCACAGCTCCGTTCTTTCTCTCAGATTTCTCACCCCAGCTGTCCACCTTCCCACTGAGGGAAATAGAAGCTCTTGGACTTCTGCTTGTAGTCACTGGTGAGTTCTCAAACCACCTCGAATTAAACCGCCTTCTAGTACAAGAGATTCCAAACCTGTGCTTTCACCTCCAAGCTTGCTTCCTTTCCTGATGTTTGTGGGCCTGAATTCAGCTTTTTGATAAATAGTTCCTATTGGTTATTGTTCATTGTCCTTAATAATCAGGATACCCTAAAGTGAGCATGTCATAGTTCCCTCTTTCCAAACCTTCAATGTAAAGTAAGCTTCATCTTGTATTCAAAGTTTAATTACATCAGGAAAAGGTTGTTTATTATATATATGGCATTGAGAAGTAGAATCAGGAGGACTTACTTACCACTTGGTTACGAGGAGAGTGAGACATCTAGGGTAATCTGCAAGATTTTGGGGTCTGGGATTCTGGAGTTTCATAAAACATGAGGAAATGTAAGAATAACAGAGTTGGGAGTTTATAAAGATAAGGTCATTTTGGACAAACAGGTAGTGAATGGGTCTAAATCAAGTAAAAACACAATGTAACAAAAAAAAATCCCAAACCTCAAGACACAGGTAACAGCTACAGGTATCAGCAAAAGAGTAGGGGTAATTGAACTGAAAATCCTGCCCAGAGTTTCTTCATTAACAGAAGACGGAGAGTAAAAGCCTAAGGAATGTGTACCTTACACTCTTACCTTACACACCACACACTCTCTAGAATAAGACTGTCAAAAGTCAAGCAGTAATGCTTCAGCAACTGGAATTGTCCTGATCAACATTTTGAAAGTTACAACAACTTTGGGAAACATTTTTGGCAGTTTATAAGATTGGTTGAGAAGTGTGATCCACCTTTTATTTTCTGGAAGTGTTTGTATAAGTTTAGTAATAGGGCATTTCTCTCTCTCTCTCTCTCTCTCTCTCTCTCTCTCTCTCTCTCCCTCTTTTTGGTTTTTTGAGACAGGGTTTCTCTGTAGCTTTGGTGCCTGTCCCGGAACTAGCTCTTGTAGACCAGGCTAGCCTCGAACTCCCAGAGATCCGCCTGTGGTATTCTTAATTGTTTGCTAGATCCCACAATATAGTCATTGCTAACTAGAGTTTTCTTTGTGGGAAGAGATATTAATAACAACATCAACTTATTTAACAGATATATGGCTATTTTTGGTCTGTACAAAGTGCTTTTATGGTAATTTTCCATGAAATCTGGAAATCTGTGTAAGTTTTCAAATTCATACACAAATGGTATTTTTTTCCTTATATTTTAGAGCTTAAACTCAAGACTTCCATGTACTAGACAGACACACTAACATTGAGTCACATCTTCAACCATCATAGAATATTTTAGTAATCTATTAACTTCTTGTTAAATGCTTTTTGGAACTACTTTAAAATTTACAGAGATTGGAAAAGAAAAAGTAGAAGATATGAAACTTGTTAGAATGAGTAACATGATACTTTCATGGAGACTATAAGAAGTTTCCTAAAGAGACAGAAAGTATCAGAAAGGATCCACAAGGAAATTCTGTAGCTAAGAAGATAACTGAAAATGCCATAGACAGTTTCAACAGTGGCTCAGTCAAGTAGTAGAATCAGCCACTTGGTAGAACTGAGAACAGGTAGCATGCAGCTAAAAGCTAGAAAACTAAAGTAACAGGTAATATTAAAAAAATAATAATCTGATATGACTTGCAGGAAATCACTAAGAAAATGCATGTATCAATTATGACAGTCTCAGAAGGAGCACGACAAGAGAAAGAGAGCAGAGGACATTTAAAGGAACAGTGTCAGAAGAGTCCCCAGACCTGGAGTGGGTGGGCAGTAAGTTTACCATGCTAGGAGGAGGGAAAACACTGCTAAGGAAAACACCACCCAGCAAGACTTCCTCCACAAATGAAGGGGAGGTAAAGACTTCCTCAGTCCAACAAAATCGGTGGACACTTCTCTCTACTAGACTCCCTGTACAAGCCGCGAATAAGCGAGTCATTCAGTTTGAGCTGGAAGGAGGCTAACTAACAACACGGAAGATTATGAAAGCATGAAACTCACTCCAAAGTTAAAATGAAGTGTGAATCACAATGCTCCAACGCAGTATCAGAGGCATCACACCAAAAGTTAAATGTAATAGTATTAAACAAAAATTGGAAAAAATGAAGTTATTTCAATGAAGTAAAAATAATATTCCACAAAGAACAATAATTATATGTATAATAATCTGAGAATTGGCATCCACAATATGAAAGATGTATATTGTGACAAAAATCATAGAAAATATGGGAAGAAATAATAGAATTTAGACTTTCACATAGTCATTTAACTTAGCAGTTTAAAATAGACTGTTATAAGTCTGATATGTTTATATATTCCCTACATAGGAAAAAAAAGCCTTGTATATCCACAACATTAGGAAAAAAATATATACCCACAAAAATACTACAAAAAGTTACTCCATCAGAGGAAGAGAACAGAAGAGGAAGAAAGGAGAAAGAGTCAACCAGTCAGAGAGCATCTGAGATAGGAGTAATAAGTATTATTTATTGGCATTTACCTTGAATGCAAACAGGAGAATGTCATCAGTAGAGAGACACAGTGAGTAGAAAATAAGGTATGTTGTCTACAAGAGACTCACTTTAAGGGATACTTGCAGGCTAAAAGTAAAGGGTTGCGAAAAGGCAAAGTATATGGAGACCAGAAGATGTCAGATATTGGTATATATTTATGTCATATCTGTATTAAACTATATTTATTCCAGGCAAAATATTTTAAGTCAAAAATTGTCACGAAAGGCAGAGGAGGCATAGCAAAAAAGATAAGTTCATCAAGATTTATAATTGTAAACATATATACACCTAACATCAAAACACCTAAATGCATAAAGTAAAGATCAACAGAAACAGAGGAAATAGACAGCAGTATAATAAGAGAGAAGGGTAATCAACATTCCACTTTTAACAGTGGGTAAAAGAGAGATTTAAAATATCAATAAAGAACTAAGAAGACCCAAACCATAATATACAAAATGCCTCTAGTAGACATGTGGACATCATTCCAGCAACATCATTCTATCCAAGATGCAAGATGTCCAGATAATTTCTGTAAAACACATGATATATTCAGGGATCAAATATTTCTTGGACCACAAAATTATTCTTTAAATTTAAAGAATATAAAAGTCATAGAAAGTAGATTTTATGTCCACAGTGATATGAAACTAAATGTCTATATCAACAGGAAGACCAAAAAAAGGAGTATGGACAAAAATAGTCAAAGAGTCAAAGAAGAAATTCAGAGAACAGCAATGACACAGCTTCAGACAGATGAAAACAGAAATACAACAGATAGCAATTCATGCAATGTGGCAAATTGTCCTTAAGAAGGAAGTTCAAGGCGTTAATGCATACATTAAGAAAACTGATTACTTAGTCAAATTCTATGCCTTATTGAACTAAAGAAAGTACTAAGATCAAGGTAGCAAAAAAGGAAGTTATAAAGAATATGCTCAAAATGAATGAAATAGATTGGGAAATCTATAGGAAAGGTTAGCAAAACAGTTATTTTAAGTGGAGCTTTGAGTAAGAATGGCTCCCATAGGTCACATATTTGAATGCTTAGTCCCCAGTTGGTGGAACTGTTTTGGAAGGATTAGGAGGAGGTGTGTCACTGGGAGTGGACTTTGAGGTTTCAATAACCCATGCCTTTTCTAGTCTGTCTATCTGTCTTTCTCCCCTGCTTTCTCTTACTCTCTCTCTTTCTCCCCCAATCCACTGCTGTTGATCAGATGTGAACTTTCAGCTACTACTCCAGTGCCATTCCTGTGTGTATGCTGCCATATTCTCTGCCATGATGGTCAAGGACTCTACTATCCTCTGGAACTGTGAGTCTCAAATTAAATACTTTCTTTTATAAATTGCCTTGGTCATGGTGTCTTATCATAGCAATAGAGATGTGACTAATACATTTAAGTATTAAAATATTGGCAAACGTTAGCTAGACCAACCAAGTAAAGATAAGACTCTAAATGTAGTTATAACTGGAAAGAAAATCAAAGACAATTGATCACCAGAGATCTCTGTGAATAATATACCCAATACACCGAATGATTTAGAGGAAATGGGCAAATTCTTGGAAACATATGTCTACCTGGACTAGATAATGGAGAAAAAACAAAATCTGAACAGAATAATAATGTCTAAGAAGACTGTATCAGTAGGGTAAAATTCCTTTTAAAGATTGGCATAAGGCCAGCTAATTTCACTGGTGAATTCTACCTAACCCTTATATCAGAATTAAGACCAATCCATCTCAAAAGGAATAATTGTAAGTTCACTTCAGCATGTCAACATTACTTTCATTCCAAAGTAAAATAGAAGCAAGACAAGAAAGAACTTTGAAGACCAAGGAGCTTTCCCACCAATGAACACAGAAATAGAAATTCACATTAAAATAACATCAAATTAAACTCAACAGCACATGAAAAGGATCACATACCACCATCTAGCATGACTTATCCTTGGCATGTAAGGATGGTTCAGCAGACATAAATCAATTTAGCTGATGCACCAGCCCGAATGGATGACTGCATGGCCTTCTTAAATGTAGAAAAGGCAAACAACAAAATTCAAAATCCTTTCATGACAAGAACATATCAACACATTCAGTGTAAAGGAAATACACCATAATAAAGGTGGTATAGGACAAGCCCACACCTAACGTTTTACTCAGTGGTGGAACCTAACAGCTTTGATTGGAAGACCAGGGACAAGATGAAGATGCTTGCTTTTTGGCACTTCCGCTCTGTGATAATGGAAGTCCCAGTTAGAGCAGTTGTTCAGGAAAAAATAGATAGAAGGTTGCATATCAGAAAAGAAGTGAAACCGAGTGCTGGCAGGTGAGATCATTTTACTTGTGGAAAGTACTAACAGCTCCCTGAAAAGATAATTAAAATTAATAAACTCATTTAGAAAAAGTGCATTAAAAACAATTACACTTCTTGTAAACATGTAATGTGTGCGTGTGTATATGTACCACAGCATGTGTGTGGAGATCTGAGGGTAAATTGTGAGAGTCAGAATCTATAATGTGCAGAAAGAAATTCTAGTTTTCATTTTAATCGAGTAATTGTGCACTGAGAAGTGATTGTCTATAGACACGTCTGTTCTCTCTCAACATTCTGTTTCTTGGCTTCTTACTGGGGATGTGACCGACTATTTTTTAGTTGTTATTTCTGTTGTTCCTGCAACCTTGCTTGCTATGCATCGACTCTTACTAGAAATATATACTTTTCTTTACTTTTCTCCCCAAATTTGTTTCATAAATTTTATTTCTGATGCAGGGAACGTTCTGCAGTCTCCAGATTTCTTCCCCTTCCCTTCTCAGCAGAGGGTAATCATTCCTATTATTCCTCTGATCCACTGAATTAAAACACGCTCGTGTGAGTACGCGTGCACACACACATCTGTCACTATTAACAAAACAAAGCACACCTTAAATATTGGGCAGGGTGTCTTAGCTGGGACACCAAGTTATTAAACACCAATTGAAAAGTGTGTGTGTGTGGGGGGGAGGAGCCATTACTGTGTGCTGCACGGTTTCCTTCCCATGGTGTCCCACAGGAAGTCAGTGCCTCCCTTCTCTGCTGGCCACTGCACATAGCAAACTACTGAGGCCCAGCGGAAGCACAGATATCACGAGAGGGTGTTTCTCAGAGTCTGTCACATGGATGATGGTTAGTGTGGTATTGAGGTATCTGAAAAATAAGTATGGTGGTTTCTACAGATTGTGAGGTCAGTCTTGAGTTCATCCGTGACTATAAAGAACCCAGGAAAGGAGAAGAATGTTGCTGACACCAGGCAATGCAGGCCAGACATTGAAGGAAGAACGGGCGTGGGAAAGGACAGGGTCAATTAGCAGGAAAGCCATGAAATATACCAATTTGAGAGCATGGTAGACACTGGGATGCAAAGAGCAAAGATGAAAGGACTGCCTAAAAATAAGATTCTATTCTCAGATTTAATTTCTAAGAGTGCTCTTGCTCTGTCTGTGTTTTTCATTACGTATCACTTTTAATGTATGAAAAAGTCTGTTTAATCCTTCAAGGATATTTGTCAGTTTTTATGATGTTTTGTTTTGACTTCTATATGGTTTGGTAGGAATTTTTTAAAATTAAAAGTAATGTATTATTTTGTGTGTGTGTGTGTGTGTTGGGGGGTGAGCTTGGCTTCTCCTGTCTCTGCCTCCCGTCCTGCCACGGGAGCACTGGAATTACAGATGTGCACTACCATGTCCAGCTTTACAGGGCTCTGAGAATCCAAGCTCAGTTCCTAAGATTTCCAGGGTAAATGCTTTGCCATGGAGCCATCTCCCCAGTCTGCACCTTCTATATTTCCTAATTATCCCAAAGTCCACAGCAGCGTCTTTGTATGTCAGACTGAGATGCCGGGGCTCTGAGCGGGCTCTGCAGACATGCATCTGCCCAGCTTCCATGGCAGCCACACCACAGTGGTGTCGTGGAGGAAGTGCTTGGTGCTCTGCAGAGAAGGAAGTATGACCCCACCGGAGTCATCTGGCTGGTGAGAGTGTGGAGTTCTCACTAGCCTGCTTGTTCTGTCTACATCTTTCCTCTGCGAGGCACGATGCTTGGTTCTCCTTCGAAAGTTGCTTCTGCTCTTCCGCTGACCACGTGGGAATGACTCTGCATACTTGCATTCATTTCCCCAGTGCCTTCTTCCTCCTATCCTCAGAGCTGGGAGGAGTCCCCTTTTATAGTATCTGCAAGTCTCAAGGCTTCGTGCACCTATGCAGCCTCTTCTCCTACCAATTCCACTTATCCATTTACTTTCCTTCTTCCCTCTTGGGTTGCAATCATTTGTTTACAGTTTTCTTCACTCCACTTGTCCTTATCATCTGTATGTGTGCATATGTATGTGTGTGTGTGTGTGTGTGTGTGTGCGCGCGCGCGCACGCGCGCACGCGTACACTCTCATGCATGATGCCTTTGCATGAGCATGAGGAGTCCATGGATCAATGTCAGGCTCTTCCTCAGTCACTTTCCTCCACCTCATTTTTGTGGCAGGGTCATTTGCTAAATTAGAGGCTAGTTTGGCCAGTGAACTACAGAGGGCTCCAGAGGTTTGCCTTCCCAGTGCCGGGTGTGTGTGTGTGTGTGTGTGTGTGTGTGTGTGTGTGTGTGTGTGTGTGATCAGCACCCACTGCCACTTGCAACAGTTTAGATGGATACTGGGGAACAGAACTCCAGTTTTCATGCTTGCCAGATAAGCACTTTACTGACTGGGCTATCTCCCCAGGCTACAAGGCCACACCTTAAATATACCCACATCATATAAAATGACACCAGAAGAGAGAGAGAGAGAGAGAGAGAGAGAGAGAGAGAGAGAGAGAGAGAGAGAGAGAGA
>NW_004949173.1:1663428-1666395 GCF_000317375.1 Microtus ochrogaster | reverse complement strand
GAGAGAGAGAGAGAGAGAGAGAGAGAGAGAGAGAGAGAGAGACAGAGAGACAGAGAGACAGAGAGACAGAGACAGAGAGCAAATGAATGTGTACTCATTATCTTTCACCAATTCCCCTCCTTCTTTGGGGCCTAAGAAGGAAAGGTGACCTAACTGAAAGGGTCAGTATATCACCATAGTGTCAACCAAGGAATACCGTGAAGCCTCTCGGTGGAAAGAAGTAAAGACAAAATCCTCAAAAGCTGAAGTGTGTTGTTTTGAGAATGGGTGACATTTTTAACATCTGTTATGGCTAGTTTTAATGCCACCCTGTCATGAATAAGAATCACTCCAGCTAGGAATCTCAACTAAAAAACTGTTTTGGTTCCCTTAAAAAATGTGGGAAGCCTCACCCTGATTGTGACTATACCTGCAGGAGTCAGTCCAGATTAAAGGGCTGGTGGAGGACTCTCTCTCTCTCTCTCTCTCTCTCTCTCTCTCTCTCTCTCTCTCTCTCTCTCTCTCTCTCCTCTAGCTTCCAAGTTGATTTACTTCATTGTTGCTGCAGCTGCCTATTGCTCCGTGGATATCAGAACCAGTGTTTCCAGGCTTCCACTGGGGACTAAGGACCAACAGCTCTCCAGGAACTTTCCACGTTCTCCATGCCAGATTGGGACGGCGGAGGTACTCAACCTTGTGGATTAAGCTCTTCTAAGCTATTGGCCTATGCAGTGAGAGACAACCTTTGTGGGACTTCTCCAGCTGCTGAGGCACTGAACTCAAGAATGGGGCGACTACCAGGTTCCCAGTGTCCCAGGTGTGGGTCACCTGCTGTTGCTACTTCAATGTAATTGGACTTAATAAACTCCTTAGTGTTTACATATTTATCACAGTGGTTTTGAGGCAGTTCTATACGTTTCCTTTCTTAAAACAACTTTGTTGGTTTTTAAATGCCAAGATTATATGCTTGCAAAATGGACTAGCAACTCATTTCTCTGTGCCGGGGGAGTCAGTATAAATATTGGCATCTTCCTAGAGTGGTGGGTAGGAGCTGTTATGGCCATCTGGGCTTGATGATCACATTGTAGGAGGGTTGAATTTATAAGCTTTCATTCAGATGTTCTGCTTTTATTGTCTTTGGGTAGTTTGCATCCCCCCGCCCCCCGCCCAGGAACTGATCCATTTTGTTGAAAATTTCAAATTGAAAATTTGCACTGGTGCTCTGTGGATCTAATGCTGAGCTGGCAGTGTTTGTCTTTCACAGTTTACAAGGGCAATTTCTCTGGCTTTTTTCTTTTGATCAATCTTGACAGGGATTATTAATTTCATTAGTTTTTTAAAAGACTCATTTTTGGTTTTGTTGATGCTCTGCTGTGTATGTGCTTGACAATTCATCCATTTCTGGTTTTATGCTCTCTTCTCGCTCCTGTGCTGTGGGGATAACAAGGCCTTGTAGCCAGGCTTTTGAGTTGTATTATTGGTTCCTTGATTTCAAGTTTTTTTATGGTCTAGTAGTACATTTACAGCTATGCATTTACTTCTAGTCATAGCCTTGGCTGCATCCTCTTGTTTGTTATTATTTATGTGAGCATTTACCATGGCACCTGCACAGAGGGCAAAGGCAATCTTCTTCCATGTAGATAGATTTGGGGATTGGACTCAGGTTTTCAGACTTACTGACAAGTACCTTGACCCACGGAGTCACTTTGCCAACCTCTTGTAAGTTTTTATATATTACATCATCTTTATCATTCAAAATTCACAAGGTTTCCAGTTTCCATCAAGTTTTCTTCTTTGATTTGCATTTTATTTAAAACATGGCTGACCCGGTTGGGCTCTCTTTTATTATAGACTTCTAGTTTCAGATATCACAAACATAACAAATTTCAGCACGATTTGCATGTTTTGTATGTTGCTGATGATGACCGTCTGGTCAAGTTTGGGAAATACTTTTGTGCAGTTGAAGGAAAAATGTATTTCACAGTGATTTGCCCAGTGTTATGTATGTGTCAATGAAAACATTGATTAATCATGACAATCACATATAAATGGAATTATAGTCAGCTGTGAAGAAAAGTGAAATTACAAAAATTTCAGTACAATCAATGGAACTGGAAAACATTATTAGAAATAAGTTATCCAAGGCTCAGAATGACAAATACTCTGTTTTCTCTCGAATGAAGATCTTACCATCTGCTAAATAAGTGTATCCAGGTGGAAGTAAATATGGGTAAAGAAGGCTGAAAGGGCAGAGAAGGGAGGCAGGGCAGGGGCGTGAGGAGACAGCAGAGGTGGAGTCAACCAGAGTGTAATATGTCTAAAAATCTGAAGTGGAAACTTATTACTTTGTAAACTAATTAAAAATTTTCCAGACAGTTTTTTAATGGCAGCGTTCAGATCTGATGTGTCCTTCTGATTTACCATGGTCTGCTAGCCCTACCAGATGAGAAAAGCATGCTAAAATTCCAATTACAATTGAGAACTTTATATTTATATTTTAGCTCTGTTAATAATTTGAACTTCTGTTTTGGGGGCAGATATAAGTCATATGCCATTTAGACCTATATGTTTCCTTCTTGTGGGACACCCTTCTCAATCTGTGGCACTGCCTTTTCTCCTAAAAGTCTATGACTGGCAACTCCTCTCTATCACAAGGTCCCAGGAACTTTTCAATTAAAAGCCAAGCAAGCACTTTTTGAAAAAAAAAAATCTATAGAAATAATTTGAGCCTAGGATGACATTCTTCTTTTCTTATGGTTTAGTTAGTCCTCAGAATCTGCTGTTGGTCCCAGCAGAGTCATAGTTCCATGATCCTTTATAGATATGCAAATCATATATGTGTATGTGGCGTGGAAGCAGAAGCACCTTTGTCTAAGGGTGATGCAGGGACTGATGGGAAGGGGGAAGGAAGACAAAGGGAGTGGGATGGGGACAATGCTTGACACATAATCTATACATGTATGATGACTTTGACACATAATCTATACA
>NW_004949173.1:1590157-1663298 GCF_000317375.1 Microtus ochrogaster | reverse complement strand
GTATGATGACTTTGACACATAATCTATACATGTATGATGACTTTGACACATAATCTATACATGTATGATGACTTTGGAAAATACGTTTTAAAATTTAAAATAGTTGGACATTTATGTAGGTCATGCTAAATTTCTAGTCACTGTCAGTTCTCTGTGGTCATTGGTGTGGAACCCAAAGGAGACATGCTCACTGGGTTCTTCTTGGGCCCCCAGGGCTCTAACTTTGCCTTCCTACCCACTGGAGGAGTGGGGTACTGCTTAGGGGAAAATGTCTCCATACCGTGTTAAATTCTTTCTTTTTGACTGTTGTCCCATCAATAGTCTGCCTATGTCTTGTGTTGCCTGATAAAACGTTCCTTTTGTAACAAACTGCAGCCAATCTCGCTTTGCACTCTCTCTTCTGGGCTTCACTATGGCCTATGAAGCTTGGAACAAACTCCAGCACGGACTCTGACAGCCAAAAGGCACACCCCCGCTTGGCTTACAGTGCTTCCCTGGGGGGAAAATGTTTCAAATTTTTGGTTTTCAAACAGGGTTTCTTCTCTTTTTGTAGGCCTGACTGTCCTGCAACTTGCCCTGTAGACCAGGCAGGCTTTGAACTCACAGAGATCCTCCTGCCTCTGCCTCCCGAGTGCTACAAACTGTATTTATTTCTAGTCAGAACAAGGGGACATGTTTCTAGCTGACTTCTTTGTTTTCTTCTTTTCCTCCTTCAATCCATTCTTCACAGGCGGTTTGGATTTTAAATATGTAAATTGAGCCGTGTTATTCATGCCTCTAAAAATCTCTCAATGACTTTTCCTCACAGTGTACGGAAAAAAAATGAAAGTCCTGTTTGGGGTTTTTTAAGGAATTGTGTTCATCTGTTGAAACAGATTTGACCAAGATATTTAAACAAATCAAGGCTTATTCTTTGATGTAAAAACCCTCCGAAGGCTTTGTTGGGGGTTAGTTTGGTGGCTCCGTGTCTGAGGACAATCTGGTGCTTCACTTGTGCTCTTCCTAGCCTTGGCTCCAATCCCAAGTGTTGCTCTTTGTCCACATGGGGCTGGCGGACCTCCAGCCTTCACATTGCCTTTTCTCCTAAGGAGGGAAGGCGGAAAGGGCCTCGATGCAGCGCTTTTCCTGGCTTGAAGGAACTTTCTGGAGGGTCTCATTTGTGGATGTCCATGTATATCTCCTCGGACAAACCTAATCCCATGTCCATAACTGTATTCAAAGGGGACTAAAACCACTTTATTTGAGTACACTTCCAACTTCCAGGAAACCGAGGCTTCTGTAGTGAGAGAGAAGAGGGAGTGGGCTCCAGACAGACTGCAGCCAATCTACTGAAAGGTGAATAATCTCACCCTTGGCTCCTTCTCCAACTCTGTGACACAGTTCTTTCCTTCCCATCACTTTTGCCCAATGTTCATGCCTATTCTGAGAAAACTGAGATTATCTTCTTAATCTTCTTCGTAGTAATCTTCAGTTCTTATGTGAATTTAGGAATCGCTCTTTCTCTCAATGGCTATGCTGACATCTAACCGTAACTGTCGATATAACTTCTTGGCATCAGCTGAATTGTTTTCAAGCCATTCATATTATTTTTGAGCTACAAAAGGGAAGAATCACCACACATACGTGTATAGGAATCAAGCAATTGAATAATAATCCCAGCCGAATTTCTAATAGCTGCAGTGAAAAGATAAGAATCTTCTCCCCAAAGGCAACTGTTCTATCTCTGAACATCTAACCTTATATCTAATATTAAAAATCCCATCAGGCCAACATTGGTCATTACCAAGTTCGCTTCTCAATTTCTAGTTTTATGCTTGTTACTTTGCTTTATAATAAAATGTAAACATAGAAGCCCCACAGGTAGACTATTGTTAGTAAGTAATTCAGGATACAGGAAGCAGGTCTCGTCATAACATAAAATGGTTTTACAATGGGGCATGGAGTAGAAGACAGATGTAAGATTATTTTTTTTTTAATGTGTATGGCATGAAGTTTTAAGTTGATGGTCATCTTGACAGGATCTAGAATCACCTTGGAGACAAATCTCTGGGCATACCAGTGAGAGGTTTTCTAGATTAGGTTAATGAAGCTGGGAAGACCCATCCTGGCTGTCAGACTGAATGGGAAAAGCCAAAGAGGGTGGGGTACCAGCCTGTCTTGCTCCCTAATGGGGGAAAAGTGAAAGGGGCCGTGTACCAGCATGCCTTGCTCTCAGCTCCTGGACTGCAGGTAGAGTGGACCAGCTGCCTGGAGCTCCTCCTGTGATGGTGACTTTCCTGCTGTGGTTCCCTGACCCCAGGGGCAGTGGTCCACAATAAACCTTCCTTTCTTGAGTCGCTTTGGCCAAGTGTTTTGTCGTAGCAACTAAACAGACAACTAACACCTTTAAAAAATAGTTTCAGCTAATATTTGGCCTTTTTTCGCAGTCACCACGGCTGGCTAGCATGGCAATTTGCACCTCAGAGTAGGGCTGCTGTTCAGCTCTTCAGGGCTTTCTATTGCATGCAAAGTACGTTTAGAACAAAGGTATTGCCATTTAGTTTGATGACAAAACCAACAGCAAAACCCCCTAGCTTTATCTCAGAGGAGATAAAACAGAATTTGTTCAGTTTCTTTGCTCTAACCATTCGCGGGGATCTTCTCACGAACCCAGGCATAACACAGGGAAGAGGCGCCGAAGGTGGGCTCACCTACAAGGACACTAGCTCTCATGTTCTGACCTTAAGCGTCAGGGAAGTCCCAGAGTTGGGAAGGAGACGTGTCTCGGTGTCTCTGGGAGGCATGTGAACACGCGGTTGGCACACGTCCTATGCACCCTCGCAGCGTGTTGGCTCCTCAGGCCCTTTGCATCCCGTGGCAGCGTCTGCTCAGCGCCTGCTCTCCTTCGCAGAGGGGGATGGGATGGCGATGGGGGAGCCAATTATGGTAGCTTCTCTCTGCAGTGTGCAGAGTGGCTGAGTTGTCATTCATTATGGCCTAATGTTTAGCTGCAGTATGCAAACCACCAAGGCAGTGAGGAATCACAGCTGAGAAGGGAGTGCCTGACAGAGGCAATAAAGCACCTTCTTCTTCAAGAGGCACCACCGCAGGGCCATAGAATTTGCATGCGGCTCCAGTTGTGCCTGCAACACAGGTTATTAATTATTATCCAAATCACCCCCCTTGTTACCTCCAAGCTCTCATTATGGCTGCAAATACAGGTATGTTCAACTCCCGCCCCACTGCCCTCATATATTACGCCACCACTTTGTTATATAACTACAGAGCCCAGGAGCCCATCAGAGGGACTTTAAACAAAATAAACACTCTGCAGAGGAGGGCTTTCTCTTTGTTTGGCTGAAGGGATAGTGGTAACATAAAATAGCTTCACACTCAAGTCTCACATCCATACTCATCACGAGCTTAGGTCCTGAGATTGCCTTCTGTCGTTTTGTTGCTGTGCATCCACTCCGCAAAGAGCAGAATCCGTCAGGGATGCCTTTGGCCATCTTCGGAACCAGCCCCAGCTGCAAACGGGGAGGCAGGAGTAGCTCAGATGCAAAAGGTTAACCTGATCATTGTTGTTTATCGAGGCCCATATAGAGCCTTTCACAAACCTCAGAGCTTTATGGCCGGCAGACTGACCCCATAACTCTGCCTGCCGGAGAAACACGCCTGCCCTTGCTTTGGAACTCTTCCCTTTTGTAAAATCACCAGCAATGCGGCTATAAATGATTTTCTTTAGAAGAGTGGGCTGTCTCCTTGCCCTCACAACCTCCCTCCCTCCTCCTTCCAGTGTTGAAGAACAGTCTCTATGTGGTTAGCCTGGTCCACTCTCCAGTGCCAGATGATGGACCAATAAAACCCACACTGCATGCACACTGTTTTGAATTTGTTATCTTTTACTAGTAGATCTATGAGCTTCAATAATGATATTACAGCTCTCAAAACTGATTTCTGAATGTGTGTCTATGGTACTGATTTTATTATAGACTAACATAATTGTGACAGTTGTATCAGATATATCATTTAGCCCAGTATTTGGTGTTTCCATCAACATTGCTATTATTATTTTAATTAATTTTAATAAGTATACTTAGCTAATGGCAAATTTCTCTATTAAAGCCCATCGCCACGAGAAACTGTGCCTTTATATACCTTATTATTGTTATTATTTTATTGTTTCCAGCTAGAATATCTAGACTGGATATATCTCTCAGTGTCCATTTCCCCTTCCTCTATGTGTTATGTACATGAGTGTGTGAGTGTGCATGCTTGTGTCTGCATGAAAAATCCTATTATAACTCTCTGTTGTAGAACTTTCCCGGTGTACGCCGAGCTCTGGGATCATTGCTCAGGGCAGGGAGAAAGAGGAAGGGTGATATATACTCTACAAACAAAAACTTTGGCTCAGTCAATATTTGTATGATTTATTCTAGATTTTGATAACATGCCAGCTCAATCTGGAGCTTTCTACCAATTGACTTAATGAAGTTCTGAAAAAAAATTCCCATTTCCTATTAGATCTGTCAAAATAGAGTCGCCACTGATGAACGTTTGGACTTCAGGTCATCATATCTTATCCGTGTGACGTCTTTGTTTCTTGAATGCTCAGAAGTAATTCTGTGGCTCGCATGTATGTTAAAACCTGGAAACATCAGATCTGCAGTTCCCATGCTCCACAGCAACGGGATTCACTTATTCTAAATTATCCACCTTGAAGCTGGAAGCTAGCTTTCAAAATTCTCGGGCTTTGCCTTCTGCAACAGGGAAAGTAGGAGCATCGAAGAGAGCCCCAATCACGGGCCACCAGCTTACCACCATAGCCCGCACACCTCTCTGCGAGTAGGCATTATTCACTTATGACAACTGAGGACTGTAACATGAACAATGATCCCCCTCAGATAAAATACCCCAATGCTCTCCAAAGGAGCAGAGTGTAACTTCAGCTCCAGAGATAATCCGCAGAGACCATGCTTTCATCACAGTCCCGTGCTTCCCACACAAGTGTCTGCATTTTTGTCATAGTCCCAGGCTTCCTCCTCAAGTGTCCCTCTTCACAGTCCTTTCATGGGAAAGGCTCAGGCATCGTTGTAAATTCCTCTTTGGGGGATGTGCCTAACAGCTCTCTCCCCAGGTAAAGAAAACATCAGTGCCATTACAATATTGCCACATCTGGCTTTTGATCCAGAGGCACATCCCTCACAGTAATTGTCAGACGTAACTTCTGCTTGCTTCGAGAAATTAAAATCTTCACAAAAGCTCAGAAATTTGCTCCACTAAGTGTACAGATTAGAATTAATTAAAACTCTGAAAAATGTGTTCTTTAAAAATGGAATCATCTATGAAATCAATATTTAGCTCATATGTGTAGCTATCATTCCTCCTCCAGATCTTGTAGCATTCATCTTATTGAGCATGCATCAACCTCTACTCTTCTCCCATCTTTCTTAGCAAGGGTTTTACTATGTTCAATAAACCAAGTAGGGGACATGGAGGGACTGTGTGGCTATGGGTTTCTGCAAGATAGAATCTGGTAAGTCCCAATCCTGGGCCCAGGAATCATAAAGGACCTTGACTATTGGTCCCCTCTCATTACTTAATGCTCTTTTGAACTTGTGTGAGGGGGGTGCGTTGTGGAACCATCAGACTATGGACAGGAACAAAGGTTCCACACTGTGCCATCTTCCAGCAATGGGGCCAGATTTGTTTTACCCCTGCCTGTAGCCGAGCATCAGCACTGTTCAAGGAGCTGATCAGACCATGGAGTAGAGAAGTGAGCTAGGGAAGCTCAGAAAAGCTTCTATTTGTGACAAGTGACAACAGGACTCAGTTAGCATCCTTGGAAATTCTCCAGAAAGTCAAGGGCTTCTAAAACAGTGGGAAGAGAGCTTGAACAACAATGGTCCTTGGGATGCTATACATGGAAGCCTGCGTGGCAGGTAGGAGAACTTGGGCATACCTGCATCTTGTAAGGAAACAACAATTCCGTAAAATTCATTTTACCATGTCAAAAATAGCATTTGATGGTTACATGCTTCCTTTGTATGAGGAAAACAGTGTATATGAGAGCTCTCATCCCACTGATTGACATTTAACAAACACTTAATATGTGATAACTTTTATTGAAATGTGTGAGTTTTGCAAAATCACAGCAAATCAGAAAAGTGTGAGAAGCCAAAATGGGCTGATGTTATTTTGATTTCCAAAAAGGAAAGAAAAGAAAGCAAACTTTAGAAATCCCAAGATGGCAAGGTAGTTCATATAGAGTTTGAGGAAGTCTTGAAGTGGTGGAAGTCATGACTAAGGGTACAGAAGGTGCTGGGTTCATAAAGAGTGAGTCGTACGTACCAGCCCCATTATTGCTTTGAAAGTATTACTCTATTAGGAAAATGTGGCCAATGTGGCTGGATTTCACCAAGGCACTTAACAAGCTCATTTGTGATACTCTATGAACATGGAGAAATATGAACTATTTTGACACAAGATAGTCAAATCAGAAAGTACATGAATGACTGCATCCAAAAAGAAGCTAATGAACTGTAATAATTCAAAAGGGATCCTTTAATATTTAAAAGGGAATAGAGTTGAGAAAAGATCTCACTATATAGCCCAGGCTGACCTTAAACTTATGATTCTCCTGCCTCATCTTCTTCATTCTGGAGTTCTAAGGTATGTGCTATCATACTTGACTTAAAATTTTTGTAGAGTACATGTATAAAGTTAAGTTTAAAGGAAACATGTCGCCACATTTGTCCAATATACTCTATCTTCATAAAAGTTTGGAGTGTGTACCAGATTTGCTTCTTTCTTCTTTTCCTCCTCCGTTTTCCCCCTTATTCTGGGAGAGATGCCAAACGTAGTAGGGCCAGTCATCCAAAAGGATCCGTTTTTAATCCAACTTCTGACTTTCGCATATAGGACATTTCCCCATGCGTATATTTAAAATCCCATCAGGCCCCAAACAATGTTACAGTGAAATAAAAGAACTGACGATTTTAATTGCTGAGACTCTGATGTATTGCCAAGGCTCAGCTATGACTTGTGAGAATCCATGACAAGCGTGCTCTTTGCCAGCCCCTTCGCTGACATGCCCCAGACGTATCTGCTCAGTGTTGGAGGCCACAATACGAGGGATAGCACGGAACCAGAAGATGAACGTTGTCATCCTCCACCTGTTTTCCATCCATTGATTTCTCGTCAAACTTGTTCATCTCTTTGGGAGATGAGCAGCCTCCCGGTTATCTGGAATGACGCTTCTGAGAAAGCAATTTAGGCATCCCCCTGTTGTTGCTCCTCTTCATCTTCGCATAGGCAAACCAGCACGTCAAAGCGATTTTATCAGCCAGCTACATGCTTTTGCTCAGAACCAGCTTGGCAGAGCCTTCCCAGGGGTGTTCACACTTGAGAGCAGTGGTCCTTGCCCTTCTTAATGCTGAGACTCTTTAATACAGGTTTTCATGCTCTGGTGACCCTCAACCATAAAATTATTTCATTACTACTTTATAATTGTACTGTTATCAATTTTAATCTAAATATCTTCTACACTGGATATCTGATATATTACCCCAAGAGGGTTGTGACCCGCAGATTGAGAACCACTGGTTTTGAAGCTTAGGAAGTAGAAACTCGTTCTGTGAATTAGTTATAATCTTGTATCCCAGTAACCACATAATTTATCATCCAGCCTAAAATATATTTGGAAGTAAAAAAAATGGAGCTATTTGTAAGTTGCTAATGTAACAGGCATGGCACAGAAGTGTCCCAGATTGACCACGAGGCAAGTATCCTATTTACAGCGATTCAAGTCCTACAGAGATTAAGAAAGGCTGTGGTTGAGGGTTGACCTTTGGTCTTCCCACTCACAAAACAAACCTAGAATGTTTTGCTTCTGTGTGGTCCCACATCTAGTTGCTGAAAACAGAACAGAATGCAAAAGCCAATGAAAACATGCCCCATTCCCCCTGGCCTTTGAGGACTTCCATCACACTCTGAACGCAGGCCATTCCTTTGTTCTTCCCTTAGCTCAGGACTAAGTGTAAGTTCCTGTCCACGTCTTTGCCAGGGCAGGGTCAAATGCCAGTCTCTGTGTCCTATAACCTTAAGGACAAAGGCACAGTCTGTTGGGAGTTCTCTAGGAACTTTGTTCACTGGACTTAAGCCAGGCAGACCCCAGGCACCCATATGTGAACTAGGGCTATGCACTGGTATCCAGTACATGCTAGACACTAAAGGCTGAATGTATGTAGTGTGTGCCCCACTTCACTTCAGAATTCCCTTGTACCCAACACCTGTGGCTCTTTTCTTGGCCTTGGGAGTCATAGTCCAGGAAACTTTTCCACTCTAACTCCTGTTGTGCTTTATTGAATGTTCTTATGAATTAGACCTCGAATTTTTCCCTCACAGATGTCTGTGGTGACCTTCGTCTTTGCACTAAACACCATTCTTTTGGCAGACGCTTCCAATCCCTCCTTCTTTACTGTTGACAGCATTCTGATTTAATTTGGGGTGGTAGTCAGCCTGTTGAGAAAAAAGATTCATGATCTTCAGACTTCCTTGGGAACGGGGATGCACATATAACAGGGTGCTGTTCAGTGAAGTGGAAGTGGCAGTTACTAGATAAGGCTTCTGGGAAAGCTTTTAAAAAAGACACAATCGACATACATCCTTTCCCCTTCCGCTCTTTTGTCTTGCTCTGTCTGGAAGGCAGGCAGGGTGCTTGAAGGTGCAGCTGCCACCCCGAGATCATTAAGGTGAAACCTTACTGCAAGGATGGCAGAGCAGGAAGATAGGAGAGCCACAGCCCTATGTGTTCCCAAGTAGGCATGTGGCAGTGGAATCCCCTAGGTAAGAGGCATTGAAGGTGGCCTAAAAGTTACAGCTGGATTTTATTTTAGACTGGCAGCTTTCTGATAGCTCAGGATTTTTATTTGTTTGTTTATCTTTGCTTCGAATACAAAGGGATTGAAGCAACTATGCCATCCACATGCACTAAGGTGAAAGGAATCATTGTCCACCATTGTGTTCCCCAGCCCTTACAGGATATGGTCGGGAAAGGGAACAATACTGACAAAGCAAAGTTATAGTGTGTGACTAAGATTTCCCTCTGTGTAGGGTCACCCAGTCTACTGGTTCCTCCTGGAGCTCTGATCAGTGAGTGAAGAAAAGGAAGGGATGCGTCAGGGTTTGCATCCACTCCCCAGTTCACGAGGCAGAGCCCCATAATCCACAGCCACTGGATGGAGAAGAGGCCAGAGGAAGGTGGTAGGTTGTTTTGTACCCCAGGTAGCAGGTTTTTCTGCCTAGGTCTGGATACAGTTTTGATGTTCTCAGACTATATCTTAGTTACTGTTCTATTGTCAGGTGACACCATGACCAAGGCAACTTGTGAAAGGAAGCATTTCATTGGGGCTGACTTACTGTTTCACAGGGTGTGTCCATAGTCATCATGGCGTGGAGTGTGGTGCTGGGCGGGCTTGGCTCTGGAACAGTAACTAAGAGCTTATGTGACCCTCGAATTGCAGGCAGAGAGAAAGGGACACTGGACCTGGTCTGGATTTTTTAAACCCCGAAGCCCACCCACCTCTAATGACACAACTACTCCAAGAAGGCCACATCTCCTAATCCTTCCCAAACATTTTCACTAATAAACACTCAGACACATGAACTCTTATTCACACCAACACGGAATGTATCACTAACTTCTGGAAATAGCGAATTAGTGTCAAGGGCATTATCAAGAAGCCTTTGAGGTTCAGGCCAAATATAAATGTACGTGAAATATGAGATGACAGATATAATGCAATTGGTGAAGAAATAAAAGTAGGGTAGCAAGCTGGTGTAAAAGGTTGAGTCAACATTTTCAAAGTGCTCAGCCAACTTCCGGACCTTCTTCCTCTAAGATCATGTCTACGGAGTTGCTCGAGGATAAGATGAAAGTTTGTCTTTCTTGCATTGAGGATGGCTGTTGTGGTGGTTTGAATGAAAAAACCTCTTGTAAGCCGCTCACATATTTGAATACCTGGGCATAAGTCCAAGTAAACACTGTCGTTAATGAGTTACTTTGGTCATGGTGTTTTGCAGTGGCAATAGAAAAGTAACTAAGACAGCAGTTAAAAACCAAACAGCAGCAAATGGATCTGAAACACAAAGGGGAATGTCTCTTTGTGAAGCATGTGTGTTGAAGTACAGGTGCAATCGTGTGTGTCCGTGTACATGCATATATGTGTGCATGCATGTGGAAGGCAGAGCATGACCTTGGGTATCATTTCTTGGAATCTGTCATCCTTGTGTTTTTTAGTGATAGCGTCTCTTACTGCCTTGAAAATTCAGTGCATAGATTAACCTGGCTGACCAGGGAGACCCGGGGATCCACCTATTCCCACCTCTCCAGTGCTGGGATCACAAGTGTGTGCCACCAGGCTCAGGGTGTTTTGTTTGTTTGTTTGCTTTTGTTTTTCTTTAATCTGTATTCTGGGGATCAAACTTAGATACTCATTCTATTTATGTATGTATGTGTTTATTTGTATGCGTATATGAATATGGCATTTGTGCACTTGTGTGCAGTTGCTGAAGCCTGAGCATACACTGAGTCCAGAGGAGTATGTCAGGTGTCCTGCGCTGTCAGAGCTAAGCTGGTGGCCAGCAAGCCCTAGCAATCCTTCTGTCTCTGCATCCCACACAGTGTTGGGGTTACAGGCATGTGAGACTAGTCCTAATTTTGTATGTAGATGCTGGGGATTTGAACTCAGGGCTTCTTGATTGGTCAGCAAGCACTCTTAGCCATGGCGCCATTTTCCCAGCTCCCTACCCTAGTTCTTACAAAGCAAGAATGTCTTTTACTAGTCAAGAGAGTTCTTTATTTTATAGTCTCTGACAAACTCCTGCAGGAATCCCGAAATCAACTGAGAAAGAATTAAGTAGGGTGGGTTTTCAGGAGTGATGAGACCAAGTCAGAGTTCTTCTGTTCTTCCAGCTGTGTCCGTCCCCCCTCTCCCCAGCCTATGGTGGGCTTTGCCTGTTTCTGGGAGCACCTTTGTGGGTAAGTTGAAAAGTGATGAGGTACATTCATAAGTGCTTAGTAAGCCAATGAAGGAGGTTTCGATTGTTCCGACTAACGGTAGCAGTGATGTTAATTACAAATCTGTGATGATGATAATCAGAGCTGTATTATATTAAGTTGCTATTATTAGACATTACTCATGGTTAATCATTACTTCACAAGTGACAGGATGGGAATGTGTGCAGTGGGTGAGTTATAAAAACTGGTGAAGCCAAACATTGTAAAGTGATGAGACCTGGCATGAAAGTGAAGCCAGCCTCAATCGGGAGCTAGGG
This sequence comes from Microtus ochrogaster, assembly GCF_000317375.1. Lineage (NCBI taxonomy): Eukaryota > Metazoa > Chordata > Mammalia > Rodentia > Cricetidae > Microtus > Microtus ochrogaster. The sequence continues at coordinate 1,651,982 of NW_004949173.1, read as the reverse complement.
GCTGAGCATTCAGGAACAGGGGGCTGAGCACCCAGGAGCAGGGGCCTGATCACCAGGAGCAGGGGCCTGATCCCCAGGAACAGGGGGCTGAGAACCCAGGAGCAGGGGGTTGAGCACCCAGGAGCAGGGACTTGTAGAGGGAGCTGAGAGCCTGCTTTTCGTCCACCCAGCTCCTGACTGCCTGGCTAGTTTATGCCCCAAAATAATTACACGGAAACTGTATTCTTTTAAACACTGCCTGGCCCATTATATCTAGCCTCTTCTAGGCTAATTCTCACATATTGATTTAGCCCATTTCTAATAATCTATATAGCACCGCTAGGTGCGCTTACCGGGAAAGATTCACCATGTCTGACCTGGCGGCTTGCTTCATCGTGTCTGACTCTGAGAGGAGCTGCGTGACATCTGAGCTCACTGCCTCTTCCTCCCAGCATTTTGTTCTGTTTACTCTACCTCCTACGTTCTAACCTACCAGGGCCAAGGCAGTTTCTTTATTTAACCAATGACCTTCCTCCATCAGGGACTGATGGAGGGTGGTAATGGTGGTGCTGATCACCCAGTAAGGGGAAGGGAGCTGGTTACTGCTTTGCTGTGTCACTTAGGCTGCCTAAGGACTCAGATATAGTGAATTCTAATATTACAAAGTAAATGATGTTTCTAAAAGTTTCAGGAGATCAAAGGAAGAAGGAAAACTGTAATAGCTGCTAACTCCATCCAAATTATCCAAGGACGTCGTTTTCCACGTTCCCCACTAACCAGTCTGCAAAGTGGCTGCAGAGAAAATGGCTGCTGGAGGCGTCCCTGAAGACCCACAGTTCCACAGACCTCCCACAATCCTCCCACAGAGCCTTCCATGACGCCCCACCCCCCACCGCCCCACAGATCCACAGATCTCCCACAGGTCTGTCCCTGTGCACCCCTCCCATGATCCTCCCACAGATCCTCCCAGATCCTCCCACAGATCCTCCCACAGATCCTCCCACGATCCTCTCACAGATCCACAGACCTCCCACAATCCATCCACAAAGCCTTTCATGATCTGCCCCCTGCCCCAGATCCATAGATCTCCCACACCCGCCATGTTTCCCCCTCCAGGATCCTCCCACGATCCTCCCAGGATCCTCCCAGGATCCTCCTGCAGTCCTGTCCCCGGTTGGTGGAAGGCTGAGGATGGTGCTGTCCTTTGTATTCTTTGCTGCCTGCCGCGGGGTCAGAAGTTGAGAGCCATGGAGGATGAAAAGGGCACAGTTGTGCTAGGGCTGTGCCAGAGAACAAAAGAGGATTCCAGAAGCATGTTCCAGGACTAAACTCGATCCCCTTTTCCTACCCCCAACTCCCAGCCCCGGCCTTCTATAAACTTCCCTGGGCACTGAACTTCTGAGTTCAGGCCGAGGCTGACTTGCAGGAATATAAACATCATGCGGTTCCCATGGGAATGGAGCTTGTGCTGCTGCGCTTTGTAATTTATTAATCGCAATTATTTCAAGATGAGAATGTAAGCTCACTCTTTGGCCACACACACATGGTACACATAAAAGGCTTGCAAGTACCAGAAAAGCAGATTTCTGCACTGAAAACAGAGCCTTGTGACTCCAGCTTCAATTAGGAAGAGGCAGGGAGGCAGGGCCCTCGCACAGGCCCAGGCTGCCGGGGCTATTTTTGTCTTTAGAACTTTTGCTATTTCAATGGCTGAAATCGTCTTCTGGTGCCCAAGATACCTGTGGGGTTGGCTTACCACATGGGAAAACACCCACAATTCAGGAAATGACCCAGAGTATCGATGTCACTGTCTTTGTTATTTTTATAGGCAACACACCTGGAGAGACTCTTTATTTCCTACAAAGGCCTCGATGCCACTCAGAGGCCTTAAAGTCTTTGTCTTCCAAGAGATTTTTGCTGTAGATGTGTGAAGGTCCTGATAGTGAATATTGGGATGTTAATAAGGTTATTGAAGAGGCAAACACAAGTTGGTCTAGGTAGGAAGGCAAAGCATGAGTGTGGAATTTGTCCACACAAGCTCACATCCACTCAGTGTCTTGTGTCTGTGGATAGCCTGTTGGGGCTGGCTCCCAAGGTGGGTTCCAGAGAGAGAAGCAGATGGGTTTCCTGGGGAGGAAATTCAAACATTCTCTCTGTGCTCCACATGGAGTAATGGAGAGCATGGACAGCTCAGGGAGTCCATCTGCACAGTGAATGGATCTCTATCTGATGTACCAGATAGGAAGAAAGAGACACCAGCCCTGGGTAGAAAGGCACAGGGCATGAGAGCATCATGGGACTCTTTCCTGGAGCTGTTCCCCATGCACAGTGACTTTAAGAAAGCTGGTGAGACACTTTGTCTTCATTGTTCTGAAACTCAGAGAACAAATGCCCCAGGGACTAGGAGAAAAGAAAGTAAGAGCCTGTGGGAATAGCACACTGGGGGACAAGAGGCAGGGGTCAGGGTGTGTACAATGATCTACAATGTCTGGGCTTCTTTGTTCCTTCCAGTATAATCTGAATGCAGCCACAAGGAGAGTTTGGGAAATTAGAGAGGTCCCAAAGAACGGAGTATGGTCCCCAAGTTGCTTTTCTCTGTGATCCCACAGAGCCAGTGAGACCTTCCAGGGGATCCCTAATGGGGGAGCCAGGACTACAGCTCTGAGGCACCATGAGTGGCGTACACTAAGTAAATTGCCGAGGGGGAATACTCCTTGGCCATGCCCTTCTCCTGCTCTGGCTCTCTCCTCCCAACACATCAGCAATGTTTATTAAGCGATGACAAGTCCATCAGGCCTCCTGAGGAGCCTTTCACACGGAGATCTTCCCGTACACCCGGGGAGTGTCATCAATCTTGTGCTTGCCCTGAGCTCCAGAGCCGCTGAGAGTGAACAAGGACCGGGTCTGTCCCACCCCCTCCCTCTCACCAGCTCTCTTATTTCCTTCCTCTTCTCGAGGGCTGTGCAGCCTGTGAGGAGGTGGGGATGCTGTTTGCACAAGGTGTTTCAGGTAAAGATGTGAAACACAGGAAAGCAGGAACAAAACGGTTCCCTTTCTCTGATGTCCCTGGCTTTACGGGATGGATGGATTCTAGAAAAAAAAAAAAAACAACTATTGCTGTGCACTTAACATTGCTTATGTCATAGCATCTGTAGTATAAAAATGGTTCATAAGCTTCATAATATACATGCAAATATCATACCATCTCACCGAGGATCAGCGGTCCATCATCTTAAATCTCCACTATGGACATCAACTGAGTGGGAAGAGATTCATCTTGCTTTTCCTAGATGCATGCATTCCTTTGTGTTTCTCCCCCGACCCTGTTTCTTTCTGGAAACAATCTTTAGACTGTAATGATCAACTTCTGCTACTCAACATTGCTCTGTGTAGGAGGCAGAATTGATACCAGGAACTAGCAATTGCAGGTAGAGTCGCTGAATGTGTCTTTCAAGTGTTTTCCGTGCTGCGGTGTTTGTATGTCACGCATGCTACCCATTTGCTTTTCATCAGAAGCCCCCTAATCTGGGCCACACAGCCCCAAGTCCTGAAAGACACTGTCAGATGGGACAATAATGCCATTTTTAAATTTCATGAAATTTATTGAGGCTTACAAATCACTTTTTGGCACTGGTTCAATATTTAAACGTTTCCATCGAACACATCATAAGGTTGTTTTTTATTTGGCGATGGAAGAGAGAAAATTATTTCTCTCTGCCATGAATGCTTCCAAACAGTTTTTTTGAATCTTGTTCTTTACTATAATATGTGCTTTTCAAAGATTTTGACACTTGGCTTTGTTCAGAGAAACGAGGAAGGTCATGAAAAACGGCTCTTTCATCCTTCGTGCGGCATCTCTGTGACTATAGCTGAATCAGATAGGAATGAAAGATTGGGCTGCTTTAATTCACGCTGGAAGGTCTTTGGGAGACTGAGTTGTGCAGAAAGTGCTTTCTAATGCACAGATTCTGTGATTTGTTTCAGAGAGCTGTGCCAGTCCAGAGGTGGTGTTTTCAGGAACCTGGGAACTCCAAACTATACAGCTGTGTGTGTCAGTCTGGCCCGGGTCTGCTTGGCTTCTGCCAATGAAGTTTCCAGATTATTTTGTTACAACTTGATGTTCAAGTGTGAGTGCATAGGTGTGTGTACACGTGTGTGTGTGTGTGTGTGTGTGTGTGTGTAAGGGAGGGAGGAAGGGAGGGAGGGAAAGGGAGGGAGGGAGGGAGATTGGGGGAGAAAGAGAACAAATAAATATAATACCAGTGTGCATGCATAGGTGTGTAGGTGTGTGTACGTGTGTGTGTGTGTGTGTGTGTGTGTGTGTGTGTGAGAGAGAGAGAGAGAGAGAGAGAGAGAGAGAGAGAGAGAGAGAGAGAGACAGAACTAATAAATATGTGAATGGTGAATGACTTGTGGAGGAAATCTGCTGCTCTGGGTGTCTAGGTAGCATCTTGTTAGATATAACATGAAATTTTATTACTTTTCCATTTTGGTGAGCGATACCAAAACCAGAACCTTCTTTTACCAAAAAACAAAAGTAGACAAAATTGTCACCCAAGGTCAAATTAGTTTACGAAAGATCTTTTTCTATAAAAGGTTGAACCTCCTGCACTGGAGTGGAATCTTGAGTTTTGAAACTTTTTTCTAGAACATGATTTTATTTTCAGGATTAATAAGCCTCCCCTCTCACATTTAAATGTGCTGTGGTGTTTTTGAAACAGCTTTTGGGAACATCAGTTAGATGCCACGCTCTCGTTAAGGTGTGTGCCTCAGAGGGGTGTGTCCTTGCTGTGGTGTGAGACCTTTGCTGCAGTCAGTTTTGGGCCATTTTCTAAAGCATGATTAATAAAATTGGGGTTCAACCTGAAGATCCAAAAAGCAAAACAGTCAGCCACTGGCCCTTCAACCTCAGTCTGAAATGGTGATCTACCTCCTGGAATCTCAGAAGGAGACTGCCTCTCTGAGAGCTGTTTCCTCCCATTTTATAATCCTATCTAGGGCTGGGATTAAAGGCATGCAACACCATCATTAAAGGCTTGCACCACCCAGTTTCTATGGCAACTAGTGTGGCAACTGGAATTTAAGGTGTGTGTTATCATAACGAGGTCTAAAAGGCTAACCAGTGGGACTGTTTTACTCTCAGCTCTTTAGGCAGTCTTTATTAAAATACAACTGAAATGCCACTACAATTTTCTTCCCCTCAGATAGCCCACAACACTTCTACATCAGCTTCCAGCCTGATCCACTGGCAAGCCACAAATCCACCTTCTGTTTCTGTTATGGCTTTGCCTGTTCAGAATCTCCCCCTACTCATAGAATACCATAATACTCAGTCTTGTGATTGACATCTACTTTGCAGAGCATTTTCAAGGTTTGGCCATGTTGCATGTGCAGACCCCTTATTGTTTTACTGGTGGGTAACAGTTTATTGTAATGGTCAGTGTGTGGGCTAGTGGGCTTGTTTTCAATCGTTACCTGTTAGGAATGATATTTGAATGAATATTCATGTACCATTTTAGATGTAGACTTACATTTCACTTCTCTTAGCCATGTGACTTGAGGTAGAATCCCTGGTCTTCTGATGACTTTGGGGGTAACCTTCAGTGAGCTGCCAGCAGCTGTCCGACGTAACTGCAGCGTTTCGCACTTCCATCTGTAATATAGGAGGTCCAAGCTCTCACATCCTCTTGCGGTCACACTGGCGTTTGATGCCAGTCACACTCCTGTGCTTGCGGTAGCATCTCATCATGGCTAGCATTTGGTTTTCTCAGATGCTGAGCATAGTTTTCATACGTTTATTGACTGAATATTTGCTTGAGAGGAATAGCTACATAGATATCGTGACGATTTTTAAGCTGAGTTATCATTTTATATTGAGTCATAATAGCCCTTTGTGTATTTTAGAAGCAACCCCCTTTTCCAATATATGGTTAGTAAATGTTATCCAACTTTGTGGGTTCTCTATGCTCTTACTTGTGACCTTCTAGACACAGTTATTCTGCATTTCAAGGCTGTGTCATTTATCTCCTCGTTCCACTCTTGGCTTGTCCCTTTAGAGTCATGGTCCTTTACCTGACTGTCCAAAGGAATGCCATAACATTTGGATTCAGGGACTCCAAAGGGGGGGGGCTGTCTTGACACCCGTGGGATTAAAGGCTGACAAAAGGTGGTCTTTAAAAATCTAACTTACTGCTTCAGGCATCTTCAGCATGCACCAAATTATCATAAGCATTTGGTTAGGAAAGCACGTGCTGACGGCTACTGCCTGTTCCCTTCCAGTGTGTGCAGTATGCGGGCCTCTAGGACATGTCTAGGATTTCGGTCTGTGCACTCATTACTGAGAAATATTATAAAGAGTGTGGCCACCAGGTGGTGACAGCCGCAGCTGTTAATCAGGAGTCTCACTGAACTGTAAGAAATATGACTCCTAAGATGGCTAACTAGTTTATTATACTTACAAGAATTACTTTTTAAGACTTTGTTAACAAAATCAACCTTCCAGTAAGACCAATGCAAGTATTAAGGACATGTATTCTTAAGGTGCCCTGATCACTTACAGACTGTTTTATAGAAATTATTTTTGAAAGAGACAGTTCTCAGTTCATGTGCTATTCTTTGATTGGCATGCTTACTCTTCTCGGAATTGCTCCTATTTAATTTTCTTTTTAATAGGTATTTTCTTTTCAAGTATGTGTTCATGTGTGGTATATGCACAGGAATGTAGTGCCCACGGAGATGAGGGCATGGGATCCCCTGGAGCTAAGGTCTGGAATATAAGCAGTTATTATCCATGTAGTGTGAATGTTGGAAACTGACCCAGGTCTGTGCGATCAACAAGTGATCTTAAGCGCTCACATTCTGCAGCTCCCCAGTTAGCTGCCAGAGGAAGCGCTTGACTACTTTATTGAGTTCTTACGATGCTTTAGCAGTATCCTGTTCATATTGCCAGCTTAAAGATTCCCTTCATTTAGGGTCACACTGAGTGATAGAGCAGAATTCAGGCTGCCAGACTCTAAAGCCAGCACACTCTCTTTTACTATCATCCATATTTGGTGGCTTTAGCACAAGTAATAAAGAAACATCTACTATACCAGGTATCATGATAATTAATTCTCACCAATGTAGACACAGTTTGTACTTCTCATTACTCCTAATTGCTATTCAACATTGCTTACTATTTATTTGCTTCCTCCCAGATTTCCTAATGTTATCCCTTCCTCTCTGTATCCTTGATCCCTTCCTTCCTCCCTTCCTCTTTGTCTCCAGCTCCCCAACTCTGAACACTAGTGCCCCCTACAGGCTGGGGTGTGGGAATTAAGGGAATCAGGTTGGGACTTGGTGATGAAGTTCTCTGTGAAAGTGAGTCTACAGCTTCCTATCCGTTCCATTCCTCTCCGAACCTAAGGACCTTTTTCAGTGCTCGGTGTAATAGGCACCAACTGGATGGCAGGAGATGTTGCCCATACAGTGGCATCCTGGGGCATGTTCTCCAACCCATCCTTGGTTCTACAAAATTTCTCCAGGGTGTAAGGATGTAGGTGTTGTTATCTTTGCTTTCTACCCTTATACCCAGCTACACATTTTGGTTGTAGTTATTAATTCCTATTTTTTAAATCTAAATCAAGGTTGGTCACTGAGATCTTTACTTCTGCAGATCCATAGCTTGTCATAATCACAATGATGAGAAACATGGGGTCCTTAAAGGGAGCTTTTTTTAGAGCAGGTGTCCCAATCCTTTAGGCCTACTAGTTACTAGCTCTCCTGGAGACTCGAATCTCCTTCCTCCTTCCTCCTACCTTCCTTCCTTCCTTCCTTCCTTCCTTCCTTCCTTCCTTCCTCCCTTCCTTCCTTCCTTCCTTTAAAAATATTGCTTTATTGTCCACACAGCACAGTTTCTCTTCCACTTAACGTGAGTGGGGTTCATTAACCCATACACTTACACTGTCAGATTTAATGGACTCCTGCTCTTCTCTCCCTTCAGTTCCCTTCCCTCTTCTTTCCTTCTTCCCTCTCTTCTTCCCTTTCTCTATTTCTCTTTCCTTCATTCCTCCTTCCCTTCCTCTCTTCTTTCTTCCTTCATTCTTCCTTTTGCTTTCTTTCTTTCTTTCTTTCTTTCTTTCTTTCTTTCTTTCTCTCTTTCCTTCCTTCCTTTCATCTTCTCTCCTCCCCTCTCTCTCTCCCTCCCTGCCTTTTGATCTCCTTCCTTTCTTTTCCCTCTTCCTAATTCTTTTACTTCATGGGAAAAAAAGATCTCTTTATGCTCCATCTGCACTTAGCCAATATTCAGGCCTTCCTTATCTTCTAGTTGGAGCATCTCCAAGATTTCTTCTGTTTCTCCTTTGTGTTGAGTTTTACTTTGTTGTAAATAAGAGCAGTGTGGTGTACCTGCTTACACTTATCTCCAGAGGAATTGCTGCTTAGTGGGCTTTGACTTTTATATGCACCCAGCTCCCCGTGTCTGTGGGTCTCACACCTGCAGGTTTAAAGCATTTTCAGCTACAGATACAGTCAACCGAGGCTCAAAAGTACGTGGGGAAAAAAAGCTACCTATACTGAACATGTTCAGACATTTTTCTTCTACCATTGCCTAAACAATACAGCATACCAACAATGACCTGGTGTTTTCATTGTGTTATGTACTGTGTTTTATTCAGAGGCAATTGGGAGAGGTGTATAAAAGAATGCACATAGGTAATATGCAAATACTCCACTGTCCAGATAAGGGATTTTTTTGGTAGTCACAAGGATCTCGGAACCAATCTGTAGAGCATGAAGGAAACACTACTATCGTGCTTCTCTCTATTGTGAAAATAAGCATTAGGCTTCTATATTTATAGCCTATGAGAGAGCATAGGAAGTAATTTCAAGACAGCTGGCACATACACTGGAAGAATATATATCTGTAACAGTTAAACTGCCAATAGTGTCTGAACACGAGAATAGTTCCCCCAACCCTTGAGGGGTTAAATAAACACACTGGCATGCCTATTGGATTGACTCACACTTTGGAAAGCAGTTAATCTTCTTTTTCAATGAAATGATGTTAAAAAGGGTGGCACCGAGAGTGATTAAAACAAACTTGCTGAGATACAACTTACTTCAAGGGCTGTCATTTTTGCCGTGGTCAAGGGAGGGCTGTGTATGTGGAATGGCGAAAGTCATGCCCAAATCCTGTTCCTCACACAATGTGCACGGTAACTGCCACATCGGTGGAGAAGGGCACATTTACAAATAGCCCTTTGTATCTCGAGGCAACGTCTCTGTGTGGAAATAAATGACCATCGACAACTGGTCATTTCCAGTCTGGGCTAGGCAGAGCGGTGCACATCTGTAGTTCCACATTTCTGTGAGCTTGGAAGGGCCCTGTGCTTCGGGCTTCTCCATCCCCAGTGCTTCCTCTGTGCCTGTCAGGGGTAGGGGGACTGTCTATCTTGTGAGCAAGTGGATGCTCAGGCAACTGGGGAGCGTGTGGAAGACTGTTCACTTGCTTCACTCCAAGGCAGAGATCTGGAGGAAGGGAATGGGAAGAGAATGAACAGAATGTGTGTGAATATGTGACAAGAGTATGTGGGCGGTGGTTTTGGTCCTCTTGTCCAGTTGGGGAATTCCCCAGGTGTAACTGCTTGGGGGTTTCCTGGGGAGATTGGTGTGTGAGTCTGAGCAGACAGGGCAGTGAAACTCTGCTCTCTGTGGTAGTGTGAGCGAGAGTATAATCCAACTGGCCCTGACCCCAAGAGAACAGAAGCAGGTAGAGGACAGTGTGTGTGCCTTCCTTCGAGTGCTGGGACACTGTCCTTTCCTTGTCCTCGGATAGCAGAACTCCCAGCTCTCCAGCCATCGTGACTCTGGACTTGTATTGGGGTCTCCCTAGGTTCTCAAGCGTTTGGTTTCAGGCTGACAGTCTCCACAATGGCTCTCCCTGCTCTGAGTTTTTCATATTTGCATTGAGCTTGCTTCCAGTGTTCTAGAGCTGTCAGCCTGCTGAACTACACTGGAATTTTTCCAGTCTCAGTCTCCATAACCTTGTGAGCCATGTTTACTGAGAGGTTTCCATCTTGTACCTTCTCTTACGTGTCATCTTGCTTCTGTGTCTCTGCAGAGATCCATCTGATACAGGTCTGAGCAGTAATGCCATGGTCTCCTTAGGAACAGCATCTAAACTCTCCAGTGTGGGCTTTGGAGTTAACTCTAGAGAAACTCTGCCCACATCGGTATGCTGTTTGAGCTACTCTGGCTCCTCGTTTCCTACTGTCAAGCAGGTCTTATGATCAACGTGACCCCACCTTGCTAATGTAGTTCTTAAAACCAAGGGCTTAGAAGTCACTTCCACAAAGAGTCATGATACAAAGAGAGTGCTTGAAACGTGGCAACTCTTTGTTCCTCTGCAATTTGAACCAGCTCAGTACGTAAGTCCCTGAGTCTCTGCTCTTCATGGGAAACAGATCCTTTCAAATATACACAAGGCCAGTCTTCTGCAGCAGCAACTTTGTAGTTTTAAATGGAATCTTCCTGGAAATTTGATGACTTCAACAAAGAATGGTTCTGCTGGAATCTCCAGCCCCCGAGAAGAAAGGGCAGGGGAGGTTTTGGGAAGCAGATTGTGTTTTGAAGCTGTCCACATGGTACCCTCAAAGATGGCTCCCTTCCCAGCTTGTGAGCCCTGACCCCAGAAAGATCCTATCGCTGTGGTTTCTGCCTCTGTAATGGCCATCTAGAATAACTTCAATGTGCTTTCCATGTGTGGAAGCGATTATGTTTGAAAGATGTCCTAGTGAAGGGTGGATTTGGAAAGCAGGAAGGGAAGAGAGGATGGAGTGACAGATGAGATTTGTGCATCAAGGAAGAGAGTCAAAGCCTTGGTAGAATGCACTCCCCTGTTCCACTGCCATTCCCACCTGGTACTCAGAGCGGCCTTCACACTAGCCATCTTAGGCTCCACCACCAGCCGCATCTGAAAAATGAGCATCTTTCTTTTTTTTAATATACTTTGTTGTTACATATTTATTGTACAAAAGCAGTGGTTGCAAAGTTAGTTTATGTGTGTTTCATATTTATTTATTCATCGGGAGAAGGAACATGGCACATGTCATGTCAGAAGTCTGGGCACCTTGCTGGAGTTGGCTTTCTATCCATCATGTGGTCCTCACTGCTCAAACACGGCCATTGCAGCTTCTACTCGCTGAGCCATCTCCCTAGCTTGCCTGTTTCTTTTAAATTGCCACTTGCCTGTGTTCCCTAAACAATTATTGTTTTATTAACAGATACATAGCCAGACTGTGAGGACATCTACTGAAAAACTCGTTTCTGGGAAGCAAACGGGAATCTTGCGAAAGAGCAGTGTATATCCTTGATTGCTATGCCATCTCTCCAGCCCCCGAAACAGTCTCTGGTTGCGTCATTCTCTGAGCATAGGAACAGAGATGACTAAATAGAACAGTGAAAGCGGCAGTCCGCACTCTCCTCCTATTACTGTGCTCTGTTCTAAACACATTATGTTCAGCCACTCGTTCAGTGTTTACCACAGCACGCAGGAGGTACCAGTAGGTGCTTCCCATTCTCCCGTAGACACCACTGACCATTTCTTCCATTTTGAAAATGAAAGAGGGAGACTGAAGTTTAGAACACTCAAGTAACTTGCACAGGTCACATATCTAATAATGGCCAAACTGGGCTTCAGTCTTAGTCATGGACTAACTGCACCCCGTAGTATTTCCCACACCCTCCATGTGGCCATGCCAAGGCTGAGACTCTGTTTATGGACACCTCTAGAAGGTTCCAGGGGCATCTGATATGCAGTTTTTGAAAAATAAGAGTCCATTGCTCAGGCAAGGTGGAAAGGGCTATGTGCAGCAAAGAGATTCTCATAAAAGACAGTGCCAGAAGCTGAAGGTGTGAGGGGCAGAGGGTTTTTTCCCAAGGGTGAAAAATTACATCTTTGAATCTTTAGGTACAAGGTGCTGTGTTTCTGGAGAAGATGGTAGGGTCGGCAGAAGCCAAATGTTATGGAAAGTTCTGTTCTAAGTTAGGAAATGTGGACTCTACCCTGTGAAGATCTTCTAATGGTTTCATTGACTGATATGTAGTTAACCATAATCTTGTGTATTTGGTTTCTGGTAACTTTATGGGAAAGCTAATGGCTCCAAAGGGGCCAACTAGTCCTTCATGGTTTGGCCTCCACATATTGTATCTATGACCCCTCACACACTGGCTTTTGTTGATCATTCAGTTATGCACCGTACTATTTCTTGAGCATCTATTGTTAGTAAGTGAGCTGGGTATTTGGCTAACAACTGGGGAAGTGAAGGGCACAACCGTGCTGATCAGCATACATTTATTGGGAGGAAAGTTGCATATTTGTGTGATTTGAAAGCAAAAGGTAAGATGCTGTGTAATGGGTGTATTTGAAGGGAAGAGGATGTCTGGTAGAAAAATATTAATGTCTGGTAACAAGTATTAATAGCTAAGAGCCGAATCTTCTCTGGGTTCGAATCCCATCTCTGCCTTATATTTGCTATGTGACATCAAGCCAGTTACTAAGTTGCTCTGAGTCTCGACATCATCATGTAATAACTGCAAATCTTAACATTAACCACCTCATGAGGTTGCTATGAAGATAAATCGAGTGAAGGCTTTAAAGTTACTTAGTCCAGTGTGAAAGCAGGAACCCTGAAGTGACAACGTTCCCCAGTAGATGTCACTGCTACCTAGCGAGTTAGGTGAGATAATATCCTGCATTCAGGTCGGCCACTTAACCATCCCTTCTGAAAGTTGGTACATAAATGGCTTTCCTCTCAGGATACAAAACCCCGAAGAGGGTTAGTGGACTGTGAGCTGTGTGATAGAGAGGAGCACCCGTCACTTTTTCATCAAAAGATTTTCGTGAGCGTTCCAAACTTTATATGGGGTCTCTGGCAGAACCCATTTTTCTCCTTGATTCTAAAATGCATGGATTGAATTCCATCTACTGTGTCAGAGGGCACACACCCTTCATGAGGAGGTGTGCAGATAGTGACTGGTTGAGCTTCCAAGGGGCTAACGTGGGGAGAGGAAAGCAGAGCACGCACAGAACCATGAGAGGCAGCAGCAGGTGACTTTGGAGAGAGGTGACTTGGGGACAGTTAGGGTGGAGACTATTGCTCCATTTTTCTGTGAACCAGGAAAGGCCAAAATGAAGTCATTTGGGTTTTTCTTGCCCATGACCTCTAGAGTCCTCAGCGTAGGCACAGTTGTGGGTGAGAATTCCCTCTAGTTCTTGATTCTGACATGGCCAGACTTCAAGGTAAAATTGATAGGCTAAAAGCACAGAGGTCATCACCCACACTTTTCCTTAGACTTCCATAGGAAATTTCCTTTGGGCTTGCCTTTGTATTGCGTGAAAGGATGCAGAGATGAATAATTCATGGCTCATTTCTTCCAGCTGTTTACAGTCCGGGCTTTAGTGGGAGAGACAGACATGGACGACTGTGGATGCAATTCAAGATTTTAAATGGTATTTTTTAAATGCTAGTAGAATTTGGAAGAAGGAGAAGTTGAAATGACATGTGGTTTTTGTATTGAGGAATGAGCAGAAATTTGTACTGTGGAGGAGAGCAAAATACTCCAGGTAGAAACACACATACCCAACTTAACGGGAAGACCAGGGGCTTTTGCTTTGAACTGAAGGTCTAGGTGGGGCAAGATATGAGATTCTATCTTGAGCTTCAGTGAGGTACATGGCACTGAGACAGCCTGGAGCTCTATTAACAGAATCAGAAAATGTTTCGCTCTTGCAAACACCTTTCTACATTGCGGAATCAATTGATTTTGTACTGTCTATCTCCTGGCTAGGCATTTGATGTTAAGTTCAGGGCTTGGCCAAGTAGGGTAGAGGAAAGTTCTTTCTTTTTCTTACAATACTTAACAATAAACATGTGCTGGTCTCCTCTTATCAGTTTCTCTGCTGCTACTAATAAGATGTTCTAGACTTAGCTCAGTTCTTATACTAATTACCTGAAGTTAGCACAGAACCAACACGTAGAGAGCTTGATTTTGCAAGGGGCCCCACTTTCTGATCCCATTGCGGCAGCATTTCCAGGAACCAGGCTACTGTTACCTTGGCTGCTAATCAGGAGAATCCCGTTTTGGTAAGTTACAACAATGGCATATAGAAATCTGGGGACACTGTTTTTATGTCTACCAGTTGTTTATAAAAGATACAAATGAACATGAGTGATGGGGATGTCCTTCTGTATGCTGTGAATATGTGTTGCTTTTACTGGTCAATGAATAAAGCTGCTTCCACCAATGACTTAGCAGAGTAAAGCTAGGCAGGAAGTTCAAAGATACAAGAGAGTAGGCAGAGTCAGGGAGATGCAATGTAGCCATCCACGAAGCAAGATGTGAGGTGACAAAGCCACGAGCCTCATGGTAAAATATAAATTATAGAAATGTGTTAATTTACAGTTAGAACCAGCTGGTAAGAAGCCTAAGATGTTGTAACTGTAATTGATATTAAGCCTCAGAGTGATTATTTCATAAATGGCTGCGGAAACTAGTGAGCAGGAACCCGTGGGTGGAGAGAAACCAATTCAGGGAGACCAACAAGATGGAGAAAGTCTTTATTTACACATGAGCATAAGGCAAAGCTGGAAAGGGCCATGAGTAGGGCAGTTGTCTCGCCTCTGCTTGGGGTGTGCTACTCTCCTGGAAGCTTTTATCAACCCAGAACCCCGGACCCCTTGCTTGGGCTTTATTGGGGGAGGGCTCTATTGCACAGGCTTCATTGGGCATTGGTGATTAACTTAACTGTTTTTCTATGTGGGGCTGAAGATTCCTTCAGCTCTAGAGACATAATTGATTCCTTTGGCAATCAGGCCTTTTTTTGTTTTCTCTGTGTGTGGGTTTTCAGCCCACGGCATCTCATTAACTCCCCCTTCAGCAGGTCTGTTTGAAAGGGGCATCTTAGGAAGAGCAAAAGACTCTTCTCTCACCCTCATCATGGGGAAGTTCTAGGGTCGAGAACTGGAAAGGAAGACCAAATAAAGGTGACGGAATATACATTTTTTATTATCTCATAATACCACTAAGGATAATTTGGAGTACATGGAACAGTTTGCTGTGCACTTTTGAGGTATGGCCCTGGTTAAGGATGAAACCATCGGCCTCAGCATCCAGTGGCTAATGACAGCGATGATGTCAATGACTGCTCGTCTTGTTCAGTACTCTCTGTCAGGAGCTGTGAAAGATGCATTATGGGGATGAGCTCATCTCAGCCACACTGTAATCCTACAGGGAAAGCAGGATAGCATCAGGGTAGAGCCTCTGCCTCCTGCAGCCAGGCTGCCTGGGTTCACATTCCTGCTGTGTCTCTTTGGAAAGTGGCCTAGCCCATCTCAGTGCTCACTGCTTCCATACCTAAGAGGGGGATCACCTCGGCTACCTCTGCCGTTGGCACTAACTTCTGGAGAGGGCATCTCAGGAGCTTAGGTGGGAAGCAAGTTGCCTTTGGCCTGCAGAGTTCATGCTTTTCCAACCCTGTTCTGTTGCCAGCTGGTTCCATCCATTCTTCATTGTGAATGAATTCGAGATATTCAACAGGTATGAGCAATCACCAGAAAGCTATTTGTTGTGATTGAAAAACACTCAAAGAAATGGAGTGCCTCATAGATGATTTAATATTTTAAAGGTGGCGCATGCGAATGAGTCAGCTCGGGGTATATGAGTGAGTTTACATTCCACATCAAGGTTTTACTTAAAGTTTACATTTTGTTTAAATTAGAAGTAAGATCAATGTAATATGGCTTAAACCTTTCTCAGAAATTTATGGCTTCTTTTAATAAACCCCATAAAAGACACTTTTAAACATATGCAGTGTTCTTAATGTAATGGTTCCATTCTCGAAATATATAGTATTTAGGTTGCATCTAAAATGCTGTAAAAGTATCACAAAGGCCGTAAAAATATTGTTAACGGGAAGAAATCTTTTAGGGGAATAAATATTTTCTTGGAAAGGGAAAAAGCTCTGAACCTTTTAGGCAGGGAATGGCTTAGTTTTGAAAAATAACAATTTGCCTTTTTTTTAATGTCCTTTCTTTGGTTCCACTCTAGCCAATTATTAGATTAAAGCAAGCTGTCGCTACGTGCCCTAGAAACTCAGACAGATTTGATGTTGTACCCTAAGTTTGTGAGGACAAGTTGCATTTAAAGCTTTAATGAGGTCAAGGGAATAAAGAAGGAGGCTGGCTGAGGCTTTTGTGTTATTTTAGGACTGTATTTTAGAATTACGGGGCTTGAATAAAGCCGTGAAAAGAACCTAGGGTTTGGGGTTCAGAGTCACTGCGTGAAACACGGCGTGGTTATTAACTAGGTTTGTGACCTTGGTAAAAGAAATCACTCAAGTACTCTAAGGCTCAGTTTCTTGGTTCTGGACAATAGGATGAAAATACCCACAGACACCATATGATCTCACTTGCCGGATATAATAGAGTTCATCTCTCAGAGGCTGAGGGTAGAATGGTAGTTATTAGAGGGGGTCATAAGCAAAGGTTGGCCCATGGGTGTTAAATTATGGTAAAAAGGAGTGAGGAGCTCTGGGATGCTGTCACCAGCAGATGCCTGTGGATGACGATAATACCCGAAAAGCTGATCTTGAATAATTAACAGCATGGCCAGTGTTCCAGGAATTAGGTATGTTTCACCTAATTTGAATATGATATAGTGTATAGCTGGGTCAGAGCATACACAGTACCCACACAAATATGCACAATTTGATGATATAGGAATCAGTTAAAATAAATTAAAAATACAGAATGTCTTAACTAGGATTCTATCGCTGTGAAGGGACACCACGACCACGTCAACTCTTATAAAGGAAAACATTTAACTGAGGTGGCAGCTTACAGTTTCAGAGGCTCAGTCTGTTATCATCATGGGAGGGAGCATGGTGGCTTGCAGGCAGGTATGGTTTTGGAGAAAGAGCTGCTGCATGTTGATATGCAGGCAACAGGAAGCAGACTGAGTGTTACACAGAGGGAAGCTTGAGCAAAGGAGACCTCAAAACCCTCCACCACAGTGACACACTTCCTCCAACAAAGCCACATCTAATAGTGCCACTTTATTTAGGTGGGGCGGGGCGTTTTCTTTCAAACCATCACACAGAAGAAAAGAATCTTGGCTCTGTCCAGTTTGCAAGGCTCTTATAGAGCATGTGAAATAATGGCCAGGGAAGTGTTTTGTGAGCCAGAAAGTGCACATGGACCTGTTTAGTTGACAAACTTTTGTTGAACACTTGCTATATGGAGACACAAAACATTAGTGATCCCGGATGACTTTGCTGAGGTCTTTCAGGTCAAGCTTGCTATCTCTCCCACTTCCTTTTGTCTTTACTGTGTTTTGGTTGAGCCACTTCTAAATTTTCTGCACTGACATGTCCACTCTAATCTTAACAAGGAATGTTTTCACCATTCTCTGGTGATCAGTTACGCACTCTGTACTTTGGTCCCTGTATTAGTCAGGGTTCTCTTTAGAATATTTTCCACAAAGTATAACTTAAGGCATGGGTAGTATGACTAATAAATGGATTGATAAATGTGGTTAATAAATGCCACATCATAGCTGGGAAAGATCCTGAGACCAAGCACTGCATATTGCAGATGAGCAAACAGAGGTATTCCGTAGGAACATGTGGCAGCCAAACTCAGTGTGAGTTTGTCACTTGAGAGGTAGGAATGGAAACCCCAACTACATATACACATATCAGCAAAACGAGAAGGCCTCTTGTGCCCACTGCACACTGCACTGTCCCACATAGCATAAAGCCTACCCTAGTCTTCAGGAATAGATGGTCTTGAAATGAGATGGACAATAAATGGGCGATTGTGGTAAAATAGTAAAGCTTGACCAAGTAGAAAATCCTAGCTCATACAGCTTTTCTTTCTTACATCCTATTAAGCATATCAATGTTTAGTGTGTGCTCTCAGATAAAGTATATTTAGAAAGATTTATCAGTCTAATAGACTATAATATATTTGATGCTGACAGCCATTAAGTCATCTAAACTAATTTCTCTGAACTAATTTTTCTTTCTCTTGTTTTTGACACAAGGACATAGATAGTATAGGCTGGCCCTGACCCCTCTCTCTTACTATATCTGGCTTCCAGCTCCAAATCTTCCAGCTTCTGCCTACCAAGTGATGGGATTACAAGTATGCACTACCCACCTCCCCCATTCTCTTCTTGCTAGCTTTGTAACATAGCTTTCAATCGCAAATCTCAGCGCAAACAGAACCCCCAAAGCATGGAGGGCCAACTAGCCCAAGATTAACTCCATTTTAAAGAGATGATGGATTGAAGTCGCCATTTCCTTTTATCTGCAGCTCCTGTGAAGCTGTTTTACTATCCATACTGTAACCATCAAATGAAGGTAGCAATGGATACTTTGAGAATCAAAATTTCTAACATATAACGACCATTGGACAGTGCTAACACATTGTGTTTGCACAGTATGTTATTTATCATTATTTATCTTCATAGAAACATGATCACAAGTACCATGACATACACACATATATACCATATATATATATACACACACACAAACATATATACACATATACATATATAAATACATATTTGTCATATTTGTATTCAGGGTGTTTATTTTACAGTTTTGTTAATAATACATTTCCAGTCTTCAAGGGAACATTTTAGAATGCATTTTCTTCTTTTCTACTTCTCTTAGCATGGCCATAATTTCCAAGCTGAAATCATTGACTAAGATCATCCATTTCCAGACGAGAAAGATCATTGCCTTGTATGAAATCTCAATAATTTTCCTAAAGGGACTGTTTTCTCCTTTGTTCTGTGACAAGCTTATTCTGCAGTGTTTTGGTTGTTTTTGTTTTGGCGAAAGAGATCCGACTCAGGATTTGTGCATGTTGAGTAAACGCTTTCCCACACTGAGCTACAGCCCCAGCTCTATCCTGCCACATTCTCCCTTTAGGATCTCTTGTTACGTTCGGTGCTATTTACATTTTTATTCTAAATCCTCTCTAAAACTGACGCCCACTTCAGCTTCCTTGTCACTGAAGACGATTTTCTCAGGTCATGCCATCTTGAAGATCAGAAATGAAGTCTGTATCTAACAAAGTCTACCCTTCTATGGTAGACTCTTTCAACTCCACCTAACATGTTCAGGAAAGCTTGGGCTTCCACATGTGGTCTGTGAGCCATTCCTTGATGGTCCATTTCCCACAGTTTTTCATCCTTCTTGTCTCTGCCTGTATGAGTGGTTGCAGAAATCAATGGCATCTCATAGAGCAATCCATGTCTCCTGTCTGACTTTGAGTGCAATCAGTGATGTTGTTGCCTACCACGAACTACTTTATCACCAGCTCCACTGCTAGAACTCATGAAAACACTTCAAAGTTATTGCTTATACTGTGAAGATCAAGGCCCAATTAGACTCTTAATACTACACGTACTCTTCTGAGCCCAGCTCTCAGGGTGTCTTGCACCCTCTCTCTAATGACGCTCTTAAAGTAGTTCTGTCTAGTTATTTAAGACACTGTACCCACAGCTCTCTATTTAAAAAACTTAATCCTTTTAATATTGGTGACTCCTTTCTATTAGAACTTGGGTTTGAGCCCAGGGACCTGGCTGGTATAGACTCACAGTGATTTATGTCAGAGTCTTCTTAGAAATCCCTCCCCTTTCACTTTGGCCTATTTTCCTTGAAGCAAACTTATTCAGCTCTACAACCTATTGCTTTAGACTCAAATAGTTCTTAAAATACCCACCTTCTATATATACCTTTTGTGAGAATCTCACAGCATTTTTTATTTGTTTATGCAAGCAGATATTTGTTTAGAAAGTACCCATTGCAAACTAACACATGTCAGTGTGAGGGGTTAGTTAGTTGACAAGCATAGGCAAATCTGCTAGTGGGAACAATAGATCCGAAGCCCAGAGTTGAAACAGGAAGTGCTCTCAAGAGTGAAGCAAGGTCATGCATACCTAAAATAACCAAGAAGAACACTTTGACGTGAATAGAATAGAGTAGAATGAATAAAGACAGGGAATTGTGGGGGATGAGGCTGGAAAGGTAGGCCAAGGCCAGTTCAAGAAGAACTTTATGTATGTAATAAGAAATTTAGATTTTGGGAGAGAGAGGGAGAAGAAAAAGAACATGAAGTTGGGTGAATAGGGAGGTGGGGACGTTTTAGGAGCAGTTTCAGAGGGGAAAGAATATGATCAAAATACACTGTACATTTTTTTTAAAAAGCCAATAAATACAAAATGAGGAATTTGGGTTATCCTGGAAATTTTGATAAAGTAATGCAATCTTTTAAACAGGAGATTTATGTGTGTGCTATAGAAAAGGTTGTGGGGCAGTGCAGAAAGTGAACTGATTCAAGTCACAAGAGGAAGTATGTTCAAACACACTCATTCACACGGCTATGAGAACGGATGGCTACCACTGAGACTGTGATATATCAGTGAGCATGAGATGACATGTTCCTCCTGGACTGTGGGGTAAATGGAGAAATGGCCAGAGTCTCAGGCCAGTGAAATAGACTTCTGATGTCTTTAACCTGAGAAAGAAGATAAAGAACATTTTTGGGGGGTATGGAGAAATTGGGGTTTAGATTTACAGGTAGGACAGATGTCGATAATGTATGCTTGGTACAAACTTGAGGCTTAGGGGAATAAAACCGTTACGGTAAAGATACTTATTTTTTATGTCAATTTCTAGGATGACCTCGGCTTAGATGCCAGTATATGGTATTGGGGAAGGAAATAATCACTTTATTAACTAATACTTATCAGTTGCTTTTAGTGTCAGGTGTTGTGTTAATTTTTCTGTCATGTTGGTTCTCATAGCACCCGCAAAGGCAAGATTTAAGTCAATTTGCATCACCGAGGAATGAATGCCAATGCAGTTGCGGTAGAGTCAGGCTAATCAGACCGTATAAATGAGGACTCAAAGGCAGACATATCTGAATTCAGAAGGAAATGTTCTCGTTACTCAAATGACACTTTTCTGGGTCAGGCATACTTCACTTTATACCCTGATTCTGTCATCCATTTATTTTGTGACCTCGCTTAAGGGATCAGACCTCACCGGTCCCTTCTTTATTGCGTATAGAATGCATTTAAACATGTCTACCTATCTCACAGAGTGGATGACACACATATGGAAAATAATTAATACAACACGTTGCACAATGGGTATTCATAAACGGTAATAAAGTTGGACATCTCCATCCCCATATTTTCCTCTCTTTAGCTAGTTCTCCAAGTTTAGATATTTGTTGTTCATTTAAATTGCTTTCTTTTGGAGCTCAGCTTTCAGTACTTCACAGCTGGTAGAAAGTGTTTTTGCTTTTTAAGGCAAGTCAAATTTGTAGAAACACAGCTAAATATTTTCAAAGCCTAATTGGATAGCTGTATATAGAAGAGTATAAAAAATGAATGAGTGAAATATGATTCATACCTGTTTTTTAGCTTGTTTTTTTCTTTTTGTATTTGGTCTTCAGATTGGTCAAATAAGACAGTCAATTATGATTAAGTAAATTCCTACTGAAATCTGTTTCTGTGAAACTGGAGGATATGGAATGTGAAGACAGACTCCAGATCACGAGGTGCATGCTTGTTCATGTTTCTGGGGAGCTCCACAGCATATGAACAACCAGATTCATCACTGTCCCTGGAAAGATGCTTGAAATGAGACAGCTTAATAATTCAAGGAGCCCTGACATTCATTTTATTGATGATTTTATTTCATTATGAGAAAAGTTTACTCAGTATAATACTTGTTGATCTTTTCTTCTGTAATTAACAGTTCATGGTCTTTTTGAAGAAAATGGTAACTCTTCCTTAGATATACATTGTTTCCTTAGTATGTTACTGTTTCCTTTCAGTTGTTTATCATCCATTCTAGAAAATTTACAGCCCCTCATTAAATATTGTCTCTTCTCTTTCTGTGTGTTCTCTGCTGAGACTCCACTTAGAGATACTCATCTAACTGTTCGCTGTTCCTTATTCAACCCCCCCCCACACGCACACACAAAATCTTTGCATATCTTAATTCTATTTACTTATGTACTTGTTCAAGCAATTATCTTGTAACAAGATTTTTGCTAACAGGAAATAAACATTTCTCATTTATCCACAATGCCACCATTTACAGTATCCTTTGCTTCTTTATGAACATTCATATTTTCATCTGGTGTCATTTCCCCTCTTACATTTTTCCTTTTACTTTTTTTGTCTTGAAGACTTTCTGGTCATGAATTCCTTGTCTTACTTGTTTTAAAAAAAAACCCCTCTTATGTTACCTTAACTTTTCCATTATTTGTAATTATAGCCTAATCTTCATTTTCCATAGATGTTTCCACAGAGAGTAAGCTGTAAGTTGGTGGATTTCTCTGCTCTCAACTCCTTAAGGGCATTCCGTCCTTGTCTCCTCACTCTCATTGTCACCCCAAACAGTCTATTGTCATTGATACTTGGCCCTGGCACATAGTCCTGAACTGTTAGCCCATGTTTTCTTGCCTTCTTCTAAGACCTTATTTTCACTTATTGTTTTGAAACATTTGTGTGCAGTTTGATTTAACAGTTTTTCATCATATTTTTGATAGTTTCTTTTATTTATTTATTTATCTATTTATTTATTAATTAAAGATTTCTGTCTCTTCCCCACCACCACCTTCCATTTCCCTCCCCCAATCAAGTCCCCCTCCCTCGTCAGCCCAAAGAGCAATCAGGGTTGCCTGCCCTGTGGGAAGTCCAAGGACCACCCACCTCCATCTGGGTCTAGTAAGGTGAGCATCCAAACTGCCTAGGCTCCCACAAAGCCAGTACGTGCAGTAGGATCAAAAAACCCATTGCCATTGTTCTTGAGTTCTTAGTAGTCCTCATTGTCCTCTATGTTCAGCGAGTCCGGTTTTATCCCATGCTTTTTCAGAGCCAGGCCAGCTGGCCTTGGTGAGTTCCAGATAGAACATCCCCATTGTCTCCGTGTGTGGGTGCACCCCTTGTGGTTCTGAGTTCCTTGCTCGTGCTCTCTCTCCTTCTGCTCCTGATTTGGACCTTGAGATTTCTGTCTGGTGCTCCAATGTGGGTCTCTGTCTCCTTTCATCACCTGATGAAGGTTAATATTCAGGAGGATGCCTATATGTTTTTCTTTGGGTTCTCCTTCTTATTTAGCTTCTCTAGGATCACTAATTATAGGCTCAATGTCCTTTATTTATGCCTAGAAACCAAATATGAGTGAGTACATCCCATGTTCCTCTTTTTGGGTCTGGCTTACCTCACTGAGGATAGTGTTTTCTATTATTTCTCTCTTTTATAAACTGTAATTTAACATGCACTTGGTCTTTCCCTTTAAGTTGTCCCATGCTGATGTTGTCTCTTCCTCTTTTTCCTCCTCCTGTTCATCTTCCTCCTCTTCTTCCTCCTTCTCTTCCTTTTCTAATACAGTTCACATCTCTAAAAGTTTTATTTACATGATTTTATACCTCCCATGTCACTACTTAACTCTTTAAATGCATAGAATACAGTTATAAAGGCTGTTTTAATTTCCCTTTTGCAGATTCAACATCTGTGTTAGTTAGAGCTTGGTTTTGGTTGATTGGCTTCTCATTATAGGCAATATCTTCCTGTTCTGACGTGTGCAGCTTTATTGGATGTTATGCGTTGATACTGTGACTTGTTGGATAATGGTTGTTTTCATATTTTTATAGTTCTTGAACTTGCTGAGGCAGGGCCCATGTGAGTGGATGCTCAGCATCCCATAATGTATGTGGTCACTAATCTGTCAGGAATCATCTGCCATGTTTCCAGTCCTGCACACAGCCTGGCAGAGGTATCATGTATTATTTCTGTTGATTCTTTCTCTTGGATCAGGTGGTTCCTTCGCAGGCTACACTCTGGTTAGTACATGTACATGATCAGGACAGTACAAGTTGCTTCCTCTATTGTTCTTTCTTTCATGTAGATCTCTTCTGTCTCATGAACTGTAGCCTCCTTCCTCTCCCCCATATTTTGCTGTGTCTTCTCATACCAGGGTGTTTGCTAGACTCTTCTTGACTGAGGATTCACCAGAGAAACAGAACCCTAGTTGTCTTAAATATATTTGATTGTGTAATTACTGAGGCTTACAAGTTCCAGTTATGTCAGCAGATAGAAAAATCTGGAAGCCAATATCACAACTAATATGGAAGACGGTCTGTTAGGTGTATTCCCACTGGATTGATATGATAATTCATTTTAATTGTCAACTTGTTGCCATCTAGAGTCATCTGGGAAGAGTCTCAATGAGGGACTGTCTAGATCAGGTTGACCTGTTTGTATTCCTATGATGAATTGCCTTGATTTATTTAACCGAGGTTGACACCTGCCCACAGTGGGTGTCTACATTCCCTAGGAAGACATTGAACTGTGCAATAGTGGAGAAAGCAAGAAGAGCACTAGTATGTGTGTATTAATTCCTTACTCTCTGCTCTTGACTCGGGATGTACGCTGTATGAGTAGCTACTTCACATTCCTGCCACCTCGGTTTCTCCACGCAATGGCATTGTGAGTTAAAATACTTCTTTCCTCACTAAACTGATTGGACAGGGTATTTTATCACACCGGCGACAAATGAAACTAAAGACAGTTGGGCAAAGTCAGCCTTTTGCGCTCTTGAGAAATTCCATGGACTGGATGGAGATCATCTACAGTGTGGGGGACAATGTACTTTACTCAGAATCTTCCAATAAAAAAGTTAATTTCATCCCAAAACAATATCACAGGAAGACTCAGAATAATATTTAACTGAATATCTGGGCATCCTGGATACTACAGCTGAGCTGATGACACAAGATTAACCATCACCTTCCCTTTCCATAGTTGTCTGGATACTCTCTTGGGGTGGACATCCAGGGCAATTAATTCCAGGGGTGAGTTGATTGGCTTTTCAACATGCAAAAATTACCAGTTATCTTTGTTATTGCTTGATGTTCAGTGTTTTGTATCATAAGTGTGCATGAGTGCAAGCTCTCTCTCTCTCTCTCTCTCTCTCTCTCTCTCTCTCTCTCTCTCTCTCTCTCTCCTTTCTACCTATTTCCCTATCTCTTGGATTTTCTTTTGGTCTTTCAGTTAGAAATATAAATCTACTCTCCTTTATTCTGTGCTATCTCATGTGGACACAACAAAACATCTGGTATCATTTTGAAAAGTTTTCCATATATTGTTCTGTCTCCAAATTCTTTATTCTTTTGCTTTGCAGTGTGTAATCTCTGTTGTTTATCTCCTCCAACTAATTAATTTCAGGCATTGTAATTGTTGTCTCTAGAATCCCAAATTGACGCTTTAAAAACACAGTCCATGTGTTAACCTTAGCTCTTGGATCTTTAATTTCTTGAACATTTGAAAAGTCATAAAATTGTTTCAATCACTTACCTCCTCCTTGCATCTTCTGTGTCAGATTTTGGTCACTTTCTGTTGATTGAGTTTCTTTTTATTGTGGAATGCTTTTAGCTATGTGTTTGGTCAGGTACTTTTGAATGGGATGCTTAACATTTGGAATGTTATTTTTTGTGTGATTCATGTTACGTTATACTCCTAAAAGTATTTTCTGAGCTTCAATTTACAGAGGATATATTACTCCAAAGTAGCTTAATAATTTGGGATTTTGCTTTCATTTTTTTTTTATTAAGTAGAATCAAAGAAAGTCTAATTTCGTACCATAGCAGAAAGTAATCCTCATGAGCCCTTTGTCTCATGGCCTATCAGTGATGAGGATTCCCACTCTGCATGGTGGGAATAGACATTCTTCTTGACTCTCTATGAGGGAAGGAATAAGTCCTTTTAATCTTGTCAGATTCACAGTCCCGCCCCTTTCCTCGCAGCAGACAGCTACCAAGAGGGGACCTCGGAGAGAACTCAGTGGATGTTAGGTGCTTTGTCCCCCAATTGGCTCTCTACTTCTTCAGGTTTCTTCCCTGATTGTCCCCGTTGCTCTACTATGTTGTAGGAATTCCTACCGCTAGTAGCCTTTAAGTTACCCGCCTACTTGGGCCTCTTATAATATTTATGCCGATGTAAAGCGCACATCCGGCCTCTTTTCTGGCTGTGGGATTCGGTTGCTGTTCCCTGTTCCAGCAGAGGATTGTGAGTCTACCCCTAAATAAATAACCATCTATTGTACTCAGTTCTGAGCTAGTGTGGGATTTCTTTTAAGTGTCCTTCTTCACTAGCACATCGCTTGATTTCTCAGTGCAGAGAGACTGTTCTCTCTCGGTTGCATCTCCCATGTGGCAGCCTGGGGACTCTTTCTAGATAGTAGCCTGGGGAAATCATGCAACTTAACTCCTTTACTTCTGGTGCCTGACATTTCCTTGCCATTGGTGTCTCATATATAATGGTTTGAAATGACACCTTGGGTGTCATTTCTCGGGTACCATACATTTTGTTTGTTTTTGAGACAGGATCTCTCCTTGATATGGAATTTATCAAGTTTGCTATGCTGGTTGCCATTGAACCCATCTGTCTTGCTCTATCTCCCAGTGCTGGGAAAAGCAGCGTGTTTGACCACACCAGAGTTTTGTTATTTATTTATTTATTTAAAAAGAAAAAATCATGAGTTCTGAGAATGGAAAACAGGTCCTTATGCTTTTATGACAATCATTTCACTGATTGGCCTATCTTCCTGGCCCCTTTAGAAATTCTTTTGACGTGTAGACTGAAGTATAAGATGTGGGGTGTGGGGAAAAAAGAGCAGTGGATAACAAATGCTAGGCTTTTCCATTAAATCGTTGTTGGTAGCATCATTAACCACAGAATGTGTAGACACGCAGGACCAGTGTGGTAGGACAAGAGCTGTGATGTGGCTGCGCTCTTCCAAATGTCTGCTGATCACGTCAGAGGAGAGGGCATAACCTCCCTAGGTAACTCCAGGTTGGAGTTGGTTTGGGGCATCTTATGCATAGACATGCATGAGCACATACAAATACACACGTAGGCTGTGAATACTCATAGAGGAAAAAGATCTCTGGGAACCGATAGCAGAGGCTTCAGTCCCAAAGAAAATCATAACAATTATGGATGCTACAAAGATCCTTAAGGATCCTAAGGGATTGAGATGGAGGCAATGGGGCCAGAGGAAAATTGGGTGAAGGTCATGTCCTCTAGGCTTAGAGGAGAGGGTGTTAATAGAGGGGTGGTGTGATCAATCAAGTCACGTACTGGATAGAATTTCAATTAGATGAACACAGTGAGCTGACTAGCAGGAGAATAAATAGCAAGAAGAAAGTTATTTTAGACCTTCAGGAGGAGATCCCCAGGGATCAGAAGTGGGGACAAAAGCCTGGTTGAAGTGTTTGAGGGGGAAATAGAATGCTCGAGCAGTAGAGACAGCGACTATCCACAACCCTTGAAAAGCATTTTGCCATGAATAGAACAAAGCTACGCAATGGAAGATGGTAAAGAATCAGCTCATCGGCTCAGTGGGAGGTCTTAACTGTCTGTCACTCTTCTGCAGATAGATGGTACTTTTTCATGGTGTTAAGGTATTATTGTGACAATTTCTATATGCACACTCCTGTAGAGTATAATTAAATTGATGGTACAAAGGAAAAAGGGAATATTTTCTTGGGATGTGGGGTGTATTTAAATGAGAAAGAATGGACTCTGTGGTGCGGACATATCTGCTTTAAGTAAAGCAGAAAGAAGCAAAATGAATCTGTAAGGGACAGGCAGTGGGTTTATGGATTTGAGACTATGGCATGGGAAAGTGTTAGAGGCATGCATGTGGCTTAAGAGAAAGGGTTCAGCCATATGCTAAAATTAGGGTTGGGATAGAGTGGCCGGAGAAAAGATGTGAAGTAGTCCATTTTGGAAAAAGGACAAGTGGGTAAATGTGGGTACTGGCAGAATTGTCTGATGTTATATATCCACAATTTGAGGATGCTAGTTAAAAGGGAACGCACCTGTATGTGTATGAGCACACGCTCATTCAGGTGTTTCCCTCCGGAAGCATTCAGCTGCTCAGGTGCAGGTGTAGCGTACTCAGTACCTATTAAAGAGGCAGAGGAGATGAAGTACATCAGGAAGGAGTGGCTGGCTGGGGAGACGGCCCAGCAGAACTCTAGTTCTCTTTCTGGTGCTGTGATAAAACCTGCGAGTAAATACAATTTAGGAGAGAAAAGAATTCACATGGCTTAAACTCCCAGGTCACAGTCCATCAATGAACCAAGTCAAGGCAGGAACTCAAGCAGGAGCTTGACGCAGAAACCATGGAGGCCTCATCTTTCTGGCTCATTTCATAGGCTCATTCTCAGCTAGCCTTTTTATACAGCCTGAGATCACTTTCCCAGGGAATGGCGATACCCACAGTGGGCTGGCCCCTCTTATATTAATTCACAGACAATCCCCACAGACATGCCCATAGGTCAGTTTTGATTTGGGCAATGTCTCAACTGAAACTCCATTCTCAGGTGACGCTATTCTGTATCAAATTAACAAGTAAAGTAACTAGGGTAAAGTATTTGCTGTGCAAGTGTGAGGTCTTGGGTTTAAATCCCCAGAACCCACATAAAGCTGGACCTGTTTCCATATGTCAGTAATCCAACTGTGCTTAATGCATGATGAGAGGCAGAGGTGGGAGCATCCCAGACACTCAGGATAGCTCACCTGGCAAACGGAACAGGGAATAACCACCAACTCTTTCCCAAATAAGGTGGCAGATGAGGACTAACACCTGGCGCTCTGCCCTCCGTTACTCAAGGGAGAAGTAAGGAGTGTTTTTTTGTCATGTACTTGACTCCATAGGGATGCAGGGCTTCCCTCCAGTGTGACTGAATGTGCTATGTTGAATACTTAGTTTGAAATAAAAAAAGGAGGATTAAAGATTAATGTTAAACCCTCCTTGTCTTGTCCTTGAGGGTTGAAGTTTTAATAAAAAGAAGACCTGATTATCTGGGCGATACCATATGTGTGCTTTTCCTGTTTGTCCTGACCTTGCATCTGAGGGGAAGCATGGCTCAAGGATTGACAGGACCCCACAGTTTGTACCAATGACATCAGAATCCTCGGGGCCAGCTTGTCAGAGACTCCCAAGAAGAAGAAATATGGAGCAATGATTCACTTGGACTGGAAGAAAACTCAGGAGTTGGAATACACAGTCACTGGCCCTTTATCTATCTGTGGCAGTTGGGAGATACATCTGAGTCCTGTTACCCTTATCTGGAACATAAAGGAACTAAGCAGGAACTATAAAATGTCTTTTAGGTCTCATGTTCTGCAAGGATGAAGCTCGTCTGCTTTCCTGGATGTATCTCCTGTATAAGCTCCATTTTTAGTGGACATATCTGGCATACAGTCTAAGATTCCTGAGCTCCCAAAGAGGGAAGGAACTGGAAGTTCATTATTATTCCATATCAGGAAATCATCTATCCAAAAGAATTATCTTCAACTCACATCTGTTGGGAGGATTGCAGGATGTTACGGCCACCAAATCCATACTATGATGGTCTATTTTAACCAAGGGTTGAGGAGCCGTCACCATAGAGCACTGTCAAGGATTGTGTTAGTGTGTGTATGTACATGTATTTGTGCATGTACCTATGTGTGTGTACATGTCTGTGCATGTACCTCTGTGTATGCATGTGTGCCAAAACATGTGCTTGGGCATGTGTCTATGTGTGCATGTTTCTGTGTGTGCATTTGCCTGGATGCGCATGTACCTGTGTGTAGGTATGTGCTGTGTGCATGTACATGTGTATGGGCATACAGCTGTATATCTGCATGTGCCTGTATGTGTGCATGCACTCTATGTATGCATGTGCCTCTGTGTGTACATGTACCTGTGTGTATGTGTGTGTGTGTGTGTGTGTGCATATACCTGTGTTTGTCATGTGCCCGTGTTTGTGTCGAGTAGAATGAGTAACAATAGAAAGCACAAAAATGGAAAACCTGACCACTAATGCAAACACCATTTAAAAACTGGAGGGGATCCTAGAGATTTTATTATTATTTTTTCCAACATAGGTTTTATAACCCATCCATTAGTTTGAGAAAACAAAGGCACAAGAAAGACACAGGGACAAAGCTCCCCCACCTGAGAGGGGAGAGGCAGTTCTAGCTGGCAGGCTCAGACTCCTGTTCCCGTGTTCTGTCTGTACATTGTTATTCTTCGTTCTAGTTGCTTCTCTCCCCTCTGCATCTCAGCTCATCATGCAGTAGTAGTTAAAGCTCTTGTAGTCACTATGACTTTGGAGAAGAGGCCCACTTCCTTGGCTCCGTGTTTATCATCACTGAGAACCAGATCCTCTGTCCTTACAGGACTTTCTCACTGGTATCTGTGGTATTTGCTGCTACTGAGAAGGGGCCCTGGAACCCTACCAAGGACATTCTCATGTCCCTCAAGTCTGAGGGACGGTGAGACACCTGGGCTCTTAGATCAGCTATTGCTCTGGTTTTAGATTTCCCTTACCTTCCCCTCCCTTCCTCTGCTTTCCCCTCCCATCCCCTACCTTCCTCTCCTCTCCCCTTCTCTTCCCTCCTCTCCCTTCCCTTCTTTTCCCCTTCCCTTCCCATCCTTCATCTTTACTCCCTTGCCTTCTCTCTCCTCTCCTTCTCTCCCCTCCCTTCCACTTCCTTTTCTTTACCTCTTTCTTACTTACCAGAAGAAGGCTCTATAACGCACATTGGGATTAGATTTTAAGGAGCATCCGCCAATAAAGCTCCTGAAAAATCTATGATCATTACTAGCTATGAAGAGAAGCAGATGTTTTTCTTTTGCTTATGCAGATGAGATGTTTGAATATTCACAATATACTTAGACAAATGAAAAAACCTTTCTAAAACTCCGTAGCTCCTAAGGACTCTACATGACAATAGTCTCAGTTTACCATCAGCATGGATAAATGGGTGGGGAAAACTTGCTGATTTTCTGAACAAGAAGAGGGTCATATGATAAGCTCAACATATCGCTAAATTGGATAAACATTCCAAAGAGGAAGTGGGCAGTGCGAGTCTGGGGGTGAGCCCATCCTGAATCCTGGCTTGTTGACTGATGGGAAGTAGTTCTGATGGAAACCATTGGAGGCAAAGGTGTCACACAGAGGCCAATACCAAAAAGGTGGGAAAATGAAAATGTGTGTGTGTGTGTGTGCGCACATGTGTGCGTGCATGCGCACAGGCACATGCAACCGTGTCTTGCTGGAGCAGAACTATTTAAGGAGACCATTCTCATTTTCTAGGTAGAGCACTGAGGCCAGCAGATATTACACTTGCCCTAACCTTAGCGTTAGGGGAGAGGGCCTTTCAGAGCATGTAGTGTTTTGAGTCTGTAACAAGTCTGTTTCCACATTGGAGTCCCAATCCAACTTTATCATGTATGGAGAGCCAGCATTCTGGGTCTTCCTCTCCCACTTGCTGACGGATATTCAAGGGATGGAGCCAACACTCAGCACATGATCAAGTGCTCTTCCTGGGGGACACTGCGGGCTCTACCCAGTCTGTCTACACTGCGTGCACTCACTCTAAAGACCACACACAGCTACCTGCCCAGGAAGCAGATTTCACTTCCTGAGTCTCCTGTTCACTGGCCCACTGGCCTTTTCCCACAGGAGTATTCGCTAATGCCAGCCTCTGCCCTTTCTGTGATTCCCTGAGAGGAAAGTTTCAACTATAGGCTTGTGATCTCTTCCTAGAGAGTCCACCTCTGTAGGACCCAGTAGTGACATCAGCCTTTGTACTTCTCCAACATTCCTTCAAGCAATAATGATGGGTGCTAAATTTAGAAACCTCTGTTTTCCCTGACTAGTTAAAATAAAAACTAGCATTCATTTCTTACTTTTATTATAGCACCAGTGAATATCATGTAACTCTTACCTCATTGAATCACCTCTAAATGCACCAAGGGAGTGTGCCATCATCTTTTTTTTTAAATTTTTTAAATTTATTTATTATGTATACAGCATTTCTTCCATGTATGCCTGCAGGCCAGAAGAGGGCACCAGAACCCATTACAGATGGTTGTAAGCCACTATCTGGTTGCTGGGAATTGAACTCAGGACCTTTGGAAGAGCAGGCAATGCTTTTAACCTCTGAGCCATCTCTCCAGCCCCTGCCATCATCTTTTGAGGAAAAACTTCCTAAGGTCACAATTCCTGAGTAGAAGGAAGAGACTGGAAGATTCACAGGACATTTTGCCCTTTTTGTGTTTATTAGTTTATTTTTTTTTTATTTATACAGGATCTCATATAACCCAGGCTGGATCTTGCTTTAAAGCCAAGAATGACCTTCAGTGTCTGATCTCCTGCTTCAGCCTCCCAAGGAATAGGATAGCAGGCAAGTACCATCACCCCCAGTTTATGTGGTACTCTCCAGACTGAACCTAGTTATTTATGCATATTACACAAGCCAAGTACTTCTCACACTGAATATATTGTACACTGGGTACTCTCTACAAGCTGAGTACATCCTACACTGAGTACACCCCACAAGCTGAGCGTATTATCCAGATGAGTATATCCTACACTGGGTACACTCTACAAGCTGAATACATACCCAGATGAGCACATGCTATACTTGGCATACTCTACAAGATGAGTATATGCCCAGGTAAGTGCAACCTGACTGATTGCACAGTACAAGCTGAGTGCCTCCTACACTGGGTACACTCCACAAGCTGAGTACATAGCCAGATGCGTAGACCCTACACTGGGTATACTCTATAAGCTGGGTATACTCCTTACCTGAGTATATCCCACACTGAGTAGTTCATTCTATACGGGGTACACTCCACAAGCTGAGCACATCCCACATTGAGTAGTACATTCTTCACCGAATATACTCTACAGGATGAGTGCATTCCACACTGAGTATGCTCCACAGAGGACATCCCCAGCTGAAATGAACTAACCTTTGTAAGCTTGTGTATTTCTTACAAAAAATAAAGGTGGAAACGTATTTTATGGAATTTTTATATAGAATGATCAAGTGTTTAGGACATTGACTGACATCTACAAAATACTCATGTGGGGTATTGTTTTTGTTAGGATGGAAACAGGATCTCATAGGACATTATTTAATCATGTTTGGGAGATAAATTGCGTACAATGAGCATGGCAGAGACTCTGTAGAACTCTCTATCAAGAACATTTTACTCTATATAGTTAATGAAGATCTGTCACCACTGGCTCTTCAGAATACCTACAGCTGATACTTCCCCCTCTATATTCAAATAAACACACACACACACACACACATGCACACATGCAAGTTTGTGCATACACCATATACACACCCACACACACAAGCTGCATAAGTACACACCAGCTCTAAAAGAGGGGCCTTGTGAGGCTTCTCATATTTGTTTTGGCGTGTCACCTGGTATTGCCATTATTTGGGGTTGTTTAGGCAACATATTGTTGAGATTTCACGAGTGCAGCTTTCCTGCCATAGGTAGAAGATACAGTCTCACAGCAGATGTCCAGATGAGAATCTACTGGCAACTCATGACTACTAAGAGATGGGGACTCAGTTTTCCTCAGGAATGAGCCTTCTAACGGGTTATCATATACTGACTAATTATATACGTGTGAGCAACACTGAGTGGATTCAGAGGCAGCAATTATATATGTATTTGTCTATGTCTATGTAGCAGTAAAGAAAAAGAAGCAAAGAATTTGAAAGCGTGTGGGGATGTGAGAGGAGCTGAAGGGAGGAAGGGATGGAGAAAGCAATGCAAATGCAGTACACGTATACAATTTTTAAAAATTAAAAAAAACGTAGGTAAAAATACATCTAGACCTACATTTGGATACAATGTAAAGAAAAGCAAAAGGAAAACAAGACAGAATTCGAGACTGTAGCTGCCTTGGGTTTTTCATTAGGTGGGTTCTGATTTATGAATATATTTTAGCTGTGCAGGCCAGTGATTTTTTTTTGTTGAGATTGTATCAAAATTTCAAACTGTTATTTGTCATTATTTGAAGCAAGATAATCTTGTCCCCACTCTGCCCTTCTGTCCTCTCACTCCCTCCTCTGCCTACTGGGGAAAACACTTCGGAACTCTGGTCAATGTGCATTTAGCAGTCCCCTTGGGCAAGGCACTCCGGTTTGACTGTGTGAGTAAGTTTGGAATTTTCATTTTGTCCTGAGGTCAATTTGCCCACCCCAGGAATGACACTTCTTTGATGAACTGTCCTGGTACAAGATAGATAGTTGGTGCAGGTTGACAGCAACGAGACATTAAAGATGGGAGATAGAGTGCAGAACAGATCATTTCATCCGCCCATCCTGACAGAGGACCCCTGGAATGATCCGTCTCCTCTAGGCTGTTTCTCTTCCTTCCCTAGGAAAGCCCCCACCACCCGACATTCTTCCTGTCTGTCATTTCTCTGATGCTTAGCCTAAGAGGATCTCGTTGAGATTTCATCTCAGGTCTCTCAGCCCTTCTCCCAGGAGTCTCTCTCCCAGACTAACTTAAGGACATTGTAGCTCATGTTTTGCCATTTTCATTATTCTTCCATAAGTGTTGATGCATCTCTCCTAAACTTTGCAGTTTTCAGAAATATGGGCCTTTAGCTCTTAGGACATCAGTGTAGCAAAGCTTTGGAATCACCATGACTTTAGCGAACTGCTCCCTAATCTGTGGCATTCAAAGTAAGTCCAAGTATTTTCTTTAAAGAAATATTTATTTTAAATGGATATATATATTTAAAAATAGCATGCAAAGTAATACATTTCATTGTGGCATTTCCAAACAAAATTTGTTTCCGCTGATTTTTCTAACCTGTCTTCCCCCATCGCTCTGCCACTCTCTTCCCTACCCACCCTGTGACTTCCTTCTCGTTTACCATGCTACTCGTGTTATATTGCCCTCTTACACTTTCCCCCAAGCTCCCCTTTCTTCTCCAGTGTAGGTGAATATCCCCCCCCCCCGCCCCCAGAGAGGTGTGCACTCAGTCACACAAACACTTAAAGTTGGGATTGACATAGGAGAGAGAGCATTTGATGGTCATCTTTCCAAGCTGGGGTCACCTCAGTTAATATGATACTTTATAGACCCATTAATTTCCTGCAAATTTCACAATTTCATGTTTTTCCTTACAACTGACTAAAATTCTGTTGTGTGTGCATACCAAGCATAATACCTTTACTCAGAAAATTAATAAATCATTATGGTAATCAGCACGGTGGTGTCTAAGAAAATTAAAAATATATCTACCATATTACCCTCATGGACCAGTTGTACTACTCCTGGCCATGTACCTAAAGTCTGTATCCTACCACAGAGATGCTTGTGTCCATATTTAATTACTTCTCTACTCAATTGCAAGGGGATGGAATCAGCACAGATGTCCATCAGCAGACGAATGGGCTTGTTTGCTTAAGTGCAAAGACTAAAATGTATGTCAGTATAAATCCACCGTCTTACAAAATCCCTGGCTCGGGTTTCTGCTTCTCAGGAGTCCTCGTTCAGGGGATGTAATCTTCTCTGTAGAAAAGAGGTGGAGGGAGTCAGAGGAGAACATGGGATGCCTTGGAATGGCATTTTTCCATTGCACAAGGAACATTCTGTTTCCAGATACTTCAGGCTTTTCTTGGCTATTTCAATTCCGCAATAAATTAATATTAAAACAGTCAGAACCACGGCACCTTTTTAAGGAAGCTTGGTACATATGGATGTCAGACTTAATGTAGCTGACTCCTCCCCTCCCAGGCTTCTCCTCTCTCTACCTCCTCCTTTGTCTCCTCTGCCCTGTTTCCACCAGCTGTAATGAAACCACCTCCCTGGGTCTTCTGATTGGCTCTCTTCCTACCAGAGTAGGTTTTCAAGGTTCTGCTTGTAGGGAGATTCCTTGATGTTCAGTACCTCAGACAATCCAGGAAGGGCTGCGATCACACTGCACAAGTCTCCCTTATGTGTGCGTGTGTCTTTATGCTCTGTAGTAAGGACAACTACAAAGCTGCTCCTCCTGCAATTTAAGACTTAAGCCATTCTGAAATTTCAGCTCACTTCCGTTCCTGGCTTTATCAACTGCCTTACAGAGTTCTTTGGAGTAAGTTGCACTTTCTATATTTTCTGCACATCAACTTTGAGCTTATTCCTTACTCAAGTTACTATGCCTTCATATGCAATCCACAGAGCTTTTCTTTGGTGATTCCTAAAAGATTTTCAACATGGATTGGCACGATATTAAATTTTTTATTATGAAATGCACTGTCCACAGAGAAGAGTACACATACATATTTCTGTAGATGTAAAGAAATACTGAAATGGACTCATGGACAATCAGATGTCAGGAAGTAAAACAATGCAAGCTCTACTCAGTGTACCTCACCTGTCGAGAGCATGCCCGCTTCTCCTACTGAGTCAGCTAGGATCTGGCTTCTGTGTTCACTATTTTTTCTTAGCGTTTCACACTCATGTACTTCCCTAAACAGACTATTGTCTGTATCATGCAGATAAATATATAGAAATATAGTGAATATATGGAGCAAAATATAGGTGAATCTAAAAAAAGATTTTTGTATGTAGCAGTATTCACAGTTTTACTGTCTATGGCTCTCTATATGTGCAATTGTTTTATGATTTCTTTTTTCTTGTTTTTAATTTTTTGTTATTATAAGCAGTGCTTTTATGAATACTCTTGTAATTATCATCTCAGATAGACCTGCTGAGTTGTAGGGTCTGCATCTTTTCAACTTTCTTAGGTGTTTGTTGCAAATCGTTTTACAAAGCAACTGTGCCAGCCTGTCTTCTGCTCAGCAGACTATGATGAAACTTTGTGCAACACATCTTGACTTCTTCTAGCACTGCCTAGAATTTCAGGATCTGCCAACCCATTGCTTGGGTAGTTGTGTCTCACTGAGGTTTCAGTGTAGGTTCCTGGTCACTGGGGAATTTTTGTTGATTGTTGCTGTTCATCTTCTGGAAAATGTATGCTGAGGTTTTTGCCAATTCCCCTATTGCCACTAGCCTTTTATTCTTGATCTGTGGCTTATATTTTCTGAAGATTCTTCTATTAAATTTATGTATTATAAGTATTTTCTTATCTTTCTTTACTTTCAGCCTGCTATCTCTTTGATTGAAAGTAAATTATTTTTTTTTGGTGAATTCTAATTTTAATGTAGTCCAATATATCAATCTTTTTCCTGTAGGTATTTATTTTAATTTAAAAGGTCTTTTTGTATCTTGAATTCACATTGGTTTCTATTGTCTTACATGAGTTTGATTTTTCCTTTTACCCTTAGTTTCTAATTCTGGCTGTAGCTGACATTGGCTCCTGCTAGGGACTGACTCTACTCTTTGACAGGTCTGCAGAGTCAGATTGGTAGTATACTAAGATCCTAGGCATATGGGACCTGTGCTTGTATTTGCCAGTTCCCATTCTCTGACTCCCAAACTGCACTGTCTGTTATAATTCTTGATGCAGCCATGTGTGCAAGCTTTTCTTTTCTTTAGCCACATATTAGCTGTTCTTCAGTTTTTTTTTAAATCAAAGGTAGAGTTAACTTAAAATAAATATTTCAGTTTTATTGCTTTTGGAAATTGCATTGTGAAGAACAATTGGTGAAGAATTTTTATTCATGAGAAATACAATGCACCTGTCAATTTATTTAACTTTTTCAAAAAATGGTTTTCAAATCTTACCTTGTAGTTGTATATGTAAAGCTTTTATTGAAACACATTCTGATATTTATTTCTTGAACGTTTTGTCATTATTAGTAATACATATAATGTTTTATGATATTTTCTCTCTCCTTGTAAGTGTGCATTGAGCATTGTATTGATCTTTTTTTACTGGAAACATTACAAAGTTTCCTTACTAATGCTTCCAATTAACCTTAATAGCTTTTAAGATTTTCTCTGTAGACAATTATAACATTTGGAAATAATGAATTATAATTTCCCTTATCATAATTTTGTACCTACTATGGGTTTGTAGTCAAATTGAGCAGCCTAGGTGGTTCCAATATTCTGTTTCCTAGAGGCAATGCCAATAGTCTTCTGAATCTTATTTCTAGTTTGAAAGAGAATACTTTCAATATTTTCTAAGAAATCTAGGGTTTATTGTAGCCTTGGGTTTTGGTAATAACTTTTAGCAAATTTGGAAATCATTTCTATTTCAAATATTCTAAGATTTTATTTTTTTTTACATCATGAATATCAGTTGAATTGTGTCAGGTGATTTCTACTGAGGTGACATATTGTATATATGTGTGTGTGTGTGTGTGTGTGTGTGTGTGTGTGTGTGTGTGTGTGTGTGTGTTTCAGGATCTTGATGCATAATCTTGGCTTGCCTATAACTCACTCAGTAGACCAGGCTGGCCTTGAATGTACTTTGATCTGTCTCCTGAATGTTTATATTACAGCCAAGTACTATTATGCTTGATTTTTTATCTACTTGTTAAGTCAAGCCCATAAATAGATTTTTCTAATACTGAAATAAAGTTAAAATTTTGAAATGAATCTTATTTATTAATATAAATAAACATCTCTAAATTTTGATGAATTAGGTTGTTAATATGAATTTTTTAAAATCTATGTATTTAAGTAGGGTCTGGAGAAATGGCTCAGTTGGTAGAGTGCCTTACATACAATCATAAGGAGCTAAGATCACATCCCTACTACCCACATTAAAGAGCTGGGTACAAAAAGTAGTTAAACAAATTTGGGCTTGGTTTGCATGAATATGCAACCTTAGTGTTGGAAGTGCTGAGACAGGAGGATGCCTGGAGATCCTTGGACAGTCATTCTAGCCAGTTAGTGAGTATTGGGTTCAGTGATCGACTTTTGCAAAAGAATATAGAGCATAAAGAAGATATCCAGCTCCCTAGCCTTTATGTAAATGTACGTGTACACACACACATACGTACACACACCTTCACACACACATTATGCACATATACACAACGCATAGACAGTTTTGGCATATAATGCTCATGAGTTCATCATTTTCTTTTCTCATTTTGAGCTTGTAGTCGGATTAGCCTCTTAGAAAGAAATAGGTAGTGATCCCTCTTTCTATAGTTCGTGACTATGAAACATTGTGTGGCTTGATGACTTTCCTAAACTGTGAGCAGTGCTCATCTGTAAAGCCACTTGCCGTCTGTGCTGCTTGATCAGTCCTCCATGATGGAGGGTTACAGTCACACGTGACAGGATCTTCTGTTACTGCCTTTGGTAGGCACGCAGCTGCTCCACCTAACTCCCCACCCATAGGTCTGAAGGAGAGTCTAGAGTTCTTTTTCAGTGCCTAGAATTAAACTTCACTGACTGATGGGTGGTGGGGAGGTTTGCCTGGGGACCCAATGAGTGCAATTATGGACCAGATGGTGTTGGAATCAAAGCAGTTATTCTTTAAGTCACTGTCTTTGGTTGTTTCAACACTTTACAACCTGTTTGGTGGGTACTAGATTAAAAGAATGTGAGTTGGGTGTGGAAAATGTTTCTCTACATTGACTTTTGGGGACAATTTCTATTTTTCTTATAAAAATGTATCTAATTTGACCTATCAGTTGGTATGAAATTAACATGGAATGCATCTGCTATTCTTGGAAACTTATATTTGTCCACTTAATATTTTAAAGAGAAATAATTTATGATAGTATTTTTCAAAGAAAATCTTCTGTTTCTGGTTATATTTTTGAAAGTTTTGGAAACAAAATAATAGAAGACAGGGTAACATTCCTGGTATGCCGTTCAAAAAGCAGAAGAAGATGAGGCCACGTCATGAGGCAGATAACAACATCCCACCCTTCTCACTCTTCTGTCTACTTCAGCACAACACACATGATGTCATTCAGTACGGAGCTCACTGGCCAGAGTGCCCACTCTTTTACTTTCTCTCTAGATACTGGTTTTAGACATCTGTGAGTGAATTCAGCACAGCGTTTGGAATTGAAGGTTGTCTAGACACCCTGGTGACCTGGATAAGTCACCTTCTCTACTTCCTATGCAGTGAAACAACAGCACCCTCAAATGAGAAAGCGACCCTGAACTGGTCATTTCTCCAAGATTTGTTAAAACTCAGGTGCTTAGGACATAAAGCATTGAATATCATAATGTGTCAGCACTGGGTACTATAAGGACATTGATATGAAAGTGAAATATCCAATGTTCTTCCAGCCTATAAAGAACTTGTGATATGACCATGAATAGTAGGCTCCTGGAGGAGTATGTGAGAGAAAAGTAACCCTCTAAGCTGTGAGATACTGAATACTTGTCTCGCTTATGAGAACTGTAGCACATTCTTACATACTAAAAATGAGTAAGTTATGTGAGGATGCTTTTTGTGTATTTACATAAAACTCCTAGAGTCTAGACAAGTGCTGGAATATTACAGATACTTGATAACCTGTTGAGTGAATCTAAGCAGAATTGTGAGTTAAATACAGCTATCTTTTAACAACTACCAGGTTGTGTAATTTTGTAAAAGCTATTTATATAGCTTCAGTCATAGCATCTATAAAATGGGAGGGACAGCTGTACCATCCTCTTAAATGATGAGGAAAGATCAATAAGAGTAATAACTAAGTGTCTATACACTGAATTCTGCACACAAAAGCAACAGAGTTAATAAGTGGCATATATTTTTATTTTTCACTTATTTTCATTTACTTATTGACACTCCCACGTTAAAACATGATGTCTTAACAGAAGTAGCAGTAGTGGCACTTCAGAAATGAAAACTCTTAATTTATTATAAAGTTATCTTTAATTCTGATTATTAATAGTTAAGAATAGCTTTTCCTGAGTTGAAATAAAAAACCTGAATTCGAATAACATTTAACTATAAGAAATAAAATATATTGATTGAATAAAACCTATTCACTTAAAAAGCTACATTATATTAATGACATTATTAGCTCAAATTATATCAGAGCCTAAATATAGGCACAGAAGAATTGTAATTAACATTCAGTTTTTTTTCAGGTGTGACTCTGCATGTCTCTGTGGAGTTGGGTCCTAGAAATGTTGGGGAGAAAACTAAGAGAAACATCGAGGGGATAAAGGGACCTGTGTTTGCAGTCATGTCCAGTTGCGGTTCTTGCATAGAAACAGAGAGCGATATTCCGAAAATACGAAGGAGTCAGTACGTTTTCAATCCAGATTGACATCATTCAAGGCTCACACACAGCTGACATTTATTCAATAATGTTCAAGAATGTCAAAGAATCTGTGAAAGGAAGTTTGATATCTCTAGTCAGCTTAGCATCAAATGGCACACTGCGAAACCATGTTTTGGGCAGATGTTCTTGGTTGAAACCTTGCTTTAGAAAGTGATCTATTAATAGACTCTATTAGTACAGCATCATATGTGCTTGTCTCTTGGTCATTAATTCATAGACAGATAGACATGTTGCAGGCGGACCCACTTGTTCGTCCCAGCCGCCCAGCCATCTTAGCCCTGAAAGAATCACACAGAAATTGTATTCATTAAAACACTGCTTGGCTCTAGTTTCTTATTGGCTAATTCTTACATCTTAATTTAACCCATTTCTATTAATCTGTATATCTCCATGTAGCAGTGGCTTACCAGGTAAAATTCTAACTGGCGTCCGTCTCAAGCGGAGGATGCATGGCTTCTCTCTGACTCTGCTTTCTTCCTCCCAGAATTCTGTTCCATTTTCCCCACTTAGCTCTGTTCCTCTATAGCTCTGCTATAGGCCCAAAGCAGTTCCTTTATTAACCAATGAGAGCAACAAACATCACAGACAGATGATAGATAGATAGATAGATAGATAGATAGATAGATAGATAGATACATTCTTTTTCTGTGAATCTGTATTTGTGTTTTGCTTATTTGCTTGGGATGTAATGGTAAAATGGGACATCTATTAAATAGTGACTGAAAAACCTGGCCTGGAAGTAAGCTTCTTTTGCTCCCTTGTTACCATTTCTGGTAACATTCTACTTACTGTCTTTCACCTCTTTATCTTGTAGCCTTGTGGACTTGTGACTGCTCTTTGGACATGGCTGTGATTTTCCTTCTGTGAGCCACCTCTCAAGAGGATCCCAT
Organism: Microtus ochrogaster; assembly: GCF_000317375.1. NCBI lineage: Eukaryota > Metazoa > Chordata > Mammalia > Rodentia > Cricetidae > Microtus > Microtus ochrogaster. Next base: position 1,609,998 of record NW_004949173.1, on the reverse strand, counting down.
TCTCCCATCATCATTTGCCTCCACATTCGACTTGTTCATTGTGATTCAGCCCAAACGGCAGGCTCCTTGTAGTCTTCTCCGTGCTATAGCCTGATTTCCTCCTTGTATGAAATGCTTGAATTCACTACTAGATTTTAAGATCCTACAGCGAAAGAAAATGTATCTTCCCAGCTAAACTTTATTTCGCAGTTACACTTTTACTTCCTATGGAAGATGCTTCCATATGAAATACTCAGGCTAATGGCTTCATTTATCCTTCTCACCAAATATTCATGCCTTGTGGCACATACCTTGGCTTTCCTACCCAGTTTGCTGCAGCTCAAGGCCATGTGGTGAGGGCAGAGACTTGGAAAGTACTATTGGAACTGCCCTCGTTGTTCTTGTGCTTCAGACATTGCCTTGAGAGAGTCATGATGAGGATAAGCCATGTGTGGAACAGAGTTGCTAATCAAGACTTGCAGAGTCCCTACCATCCACAGAGATCTGGCTAAGCCCAGTGGAGGTCACTTGCATTGCAAACAAGAACCTCCTTGTTCCAGTTGATGAGTCTTCGCAGTTTTGTGCACAGCAACTTTAGAACAACAGCCCATGTGAGCTGGCTATAGCAGCACACATTTTAAGCCTAGCACTTGGAAGACAGGGACAGGTGGGCAAATTCAAGGCCAGCCTGGGCTACATCCTGGGGGCAGGGGCAGCAATAGCAATAATAGCAACCCATAATAATAGTCAAGGGATATAGTCCTCAATAAATTTCTTGAGATACATTCAAATAAATATTTTCTCACATTCTAAAAACTAAGTATTAACTAACATTTATCCACACTTAAAATGGGGGAATGGTGTTTTTAAGAGACACTATCTATTTATTAAGTAGAAATTATAATGGTGCCAACAGCATGGCTAGGGGTGTTATGATTCCAGCACAGGTAAACTGCAGAGAAAAATCACCGGATACACAATATTGAAAGACAGGACCGGAACAGCACCTCCCTGGATTTGGAATGGACATTTCTCCTAAGAAGTAGGCTAGTAAGCGTGATCACGGAGGGGGACTGGTAAAAGGAGGACTCAGGCCGCCATCATCATCAGTGTCTAATTGATTTTCAGTTGTTCCGTGTTCTAGCTGCTAATAAGGACCCTTTGCTAACTATTAGCCGTGAGAAACGGGTTGATAATGATCATACTGATTAAGGTTCTTTTCCATTCTTACTCTGTCCAAATTTCTTTCCTGATAATGATTTTGAACTCTAAAATTATGCTTATACCACTTTATTATATTTTAATTACAAATTATTTCTGTGTGTACATGCATGCCTGTTTGTGTGCATCTGTATGGGGGTGCATTACTATGACTTCTGTATGGAAGTCAGAGATTATTTGTGGGAGTTGGCTCTTTCTTTCTCCTGTGGGGTGCCAAGGGTTGAACTCAGGTGAGCAGCCTTGGCAGCAAGCTCAATTACCTGTTGAGCCACCTTGCCTGCCTCGTTCTACCTCTTTCTGAGTAATATTAAGATTTTTTTTTTAAAAAATGTGAATGCCATAGGAATAAAACCAAATGATTATAAACATCAGAGCGGACAGCACAGCATTTTTCTTATCTCTGTTCAGCGTTCAGTTCTCGCCAAGCTCTACCAGTGACCTTGTGTTAATGAGAGGTGTGCTTGCTATCATGTGTTATTTTTATCCCCCGTTCAGGTTTGTCAGGTAAACAAGGGTATGTATTCATTCTCCTTCTCCCCCTACCATACAACAGCAGATGGTGTAACTGCAACCCAGACAGATTAAGTGGGTTCCTGAAGATTCTACAAGTGGTAGAACTAGAGATAAGCACCCAGGCTGGCTGCCCTGTGGCACATCCTACTAGATCTGATTACCTCCTCATGGAGACATGTGCGTGCTCGTTCCAATAGTCTCATACCAGTGGAGGAAAGCTCTCTGTCATTGTACTTCCTGCAGCCTCCCCACAAGCCATCAGAGAAAGCCCCAGTGCCAAGAGTTAGTGTACAGACTTGGCCCGTGCGTAAGATTTAAACACTAAATGCGTTGACTGCTGAGCTCAGGTGTCGCGGGGTTGTGAGTCTGCATCTCCTGGACAGAAATGGAGGCAGAACGAAGTGTGCATCTAAATTACTGTCACTTGCTATTGATTTACTGATGGCTTCTAAAAATGTCGCATTTGAACTGTCAGTGAATTTGCCGACTGTTGGCACGGGTGATGAAAGCAAGTGTGAACCATAATTGATTAGGCCTCATTTGCTTATCCATATTATGCTAATTAGATCTGCAATCTTTCCCTTTGTACCATCACCCAGTGACAGAGGAAATCAGGGTGATTGGGATGCAGATAGGATTAGAGGAAAGAATTTAAGATTTAGCAGGCTCAATCTTAACTGAGAGCAAGTTTATTTAAATATACTTCCTTCTACAAAGAGAGCTCTATATGATCCGCTTTCTTGATGTTTTTTGTGGCTGGTTTTGTTGTAACAAGTTTTTGCTTTCTGGAGTCCAAAGTTGAATTTTCTATGGGAGATTTCATTCCCTTGTTAGCGACGTTAGTAGTCGGAGGACAGCATTCTTTGATGGGTGTTGAAATAAGAGCAGCGGAGCTGCGTCCCCAGCACCCGGCCGCCTGCACGGCTAGCTTTATACCCAAAATAATTACACGGAAACTGTATTCTTTTAATCACTGCCTGACCCATTAGTTCCCGCCTCTTATTGGGTAGCTCTTACATATTAATCTAACCCATTTTTATTAATCTTTGTAGCCCACGAGCTGGCTTACCAGGAAAGATCTTAACCTGCGTCTGTCTGGAGTGGGACAATCATGGCGACTCCCTGACTCAACTTCTTTCTCCCAGCATCCTGTTCTGTTTTCTCTGCCTACCTAAGGGTTGGCCTATGAAATGGGCCTAGGCAGTTTCTTTATTAATAAGAAATCACTCCCACATCAGATGGGACGTAGGGGTTTGCATGTGCTATAGGACACTTCCTAATAGGCAAGGGGAGAAAGGGTTCTGAGGATCATATATCTGATTTCCCACCTTGGGAAATAGAAATATTTTTTCTCCTATTTTCAAAGACATTATTTGATGTGGGAGGTGATGTATGCAATGAATATGTTTTATTGTCATTGGTTAATAAAGAAGCTGCTTTTGGCCAATGGCTTAACAAAGTAAAGCCAGGCTGAAAGAGATATATAGAGTAGGCAGAGTCAGGGAGAGGCCACATAGCCACTGCAGGAGACAGTGTGCTGAAACTTTGCCTGTAGGCCACGATCTTGTGATGATGCACAGATTAATGAAGATGGGTTATTTTGGGATATAAGAGTAAGCTAGAAATATGCTTAAGTTATTGGCCAAACAATATTGCAAATAATATGGTTTCTGTGTAATTATTTCAGGGCTGAGCAGCCGGAAACAAACTAACAGCCTCATGCTTACAAATATTTGTACCCAAAAGGCTGAATTTTATCGAAATGTGAGATTTTAGAACAAATGGTCTAGTGCCAAGACTCAACTTCACTAAAATCACTAAGGTTTCAGGAGAATTTGATAGTAGATTAGGAGATACTATTAATCATCAAAGTTTTTTTTCTGTACACACTAAGTGTCAAAGACCAGAGTATTCCAAATATGGCCACCCATTAGCTATGTAATGCATTTCCAAAGTGTTGATAAAAAAATATAGATTCTTAAACCTCATCCCCTTCCTTCTGTATCTGTCTTTGGGTCTGATTGACCATATTTTAAACACATTCTGCAGGTGATTCTTACACTCAAGTGTAAAATCTGTCATATTTGTATCATTTTTTGGTAGGTAAGGGATATAAGACAGATTCTGCCTAAAACTAACTTAAAACACAGCCAAGGCAATACTTACAATAATAACAAAATCAACAAACAACGATGTGGGAGTGTCATCTATCTGTTGCTTTCATTGGTTAATTAATAAAGAAACTGCTTGGCCTTTGGTAAGCCAGCCCTTAGGTGGGTGGAGTAGACAGAACAGAATTCTGGGAGGAAGAAACCGAGTCAGGCAGTTGCCATGATTCTCCCATTCCAGACAGACACAGGTTAAGATTTTTCCTGGTAAGCCACACCTCATGGGGCTACCCATATTATTAGAAATAGGTTAAAGCAAGATGTGAGAGCTAGCCAGTAAGAGGCTAAAGCTAATGGGCCAAACAGTGTTTAAAAGAATACAGTTTCTGTGTAATTATTTCGGGGCATAACCTAGCCAGGCGGCCGGGAGCTGGGGCGGCAGGGAAGCGGCCCTTTGCTCCTCATACTACAAAACAATATCATTTTAGCCTCATAAAATTTTAGGGAATGAGAAATCTTCAGAAGCATGTAATCTCGTAGTCAGTTCAAAACCAGCAAACTCAGTTTACAAAGAACCCATGAAGTACATTGTGTCAGTAGGAAAGGATGGAGGACTTGAATCTGGCCAAAGAATCTGTCCTCTGTCTAGTGAAGAGACCTCTGAGGTTCCAGGAGATCTTAGGTTTACCCTGGAGAACACCTGGAAAAACAATAAATATGGAGAACAAATCTAAGCATCCATCAACATTAGAGAAGCTGCGTAAGTTCATTAGCAATCATGGATATGCAAATTAAAATAACAACTTTATACTGGTGGGAATGTAAATGAGTTGGCTAGATTGCGAGGTATAGAGTGCTCTTTAATATTGCTCGGGGGATGTAATTTGTAGCATTTTTGGAAAGTTTTGACAATATATGTTAAAAGTAAAAATATATTTATTCTTTGATCCAACGATTCTGCTTCTGGGAATTTATCCCACAGAAATAAAATCATTAGAACACACAAGCATTTCATCATATAGCATTTGCAGTTGCTAAAAACTGAAAACAAATAAATGCTCACAAGTAGGAAAATGGAGTTTTAGTCTATCCATACAATATCGTGCATGCAGTCATTAAGGAGATTAAAGGAGATCCATCCTCGATGGCTTGGATGTAGCAGGATGCATTTTAAAATGAGAAGCGGTCAATTTCAATCACATTACATGGTATAATGTATGTACCTCCTCCATGGAGGTTTATTTCATTGTTGTGTTTATAGTTATGCGCGCATGGTGAAACCTGGAGAGGAGTTATTTTGTCTGAGGATAGAACACAAGAGAGGGGAGTTAAAGATAATATTTAAAAAATAGAATCTGCAATACAAAAATAGGACATAGCCCTATCAATGTAAGACAAGCTGATCATCACACATGCATAGGAGCAAAGAACTACGTAGGAAGGTATGACCCTAACAATGAATAATGATGGGTTTTCGGGGAGCTTTGCTTCTTTTATTATGGCTTTATTTTTAAATTTAATTTATTTTATTTTTTAAAAAGAAAACATTTTACATACCAATCCCAGTTCCTACTCCCTCCCCTCCTCCCATTCTGTTCACCTACCCCCACCTCATCCCTCATCCACTCCTCAGAGAGGCTAAGGCACATTGCTTTGGGGAAGATCCAGGGTCCTCCCTACTATATCTAGGCGGAGCAAGGTATCCATCCAAAGAGAATAGGTTCTCATAAAGCTAGCAAAAGCAGTAGGAATAAATCCTGGTGCCACTTCCACTGGTCTTGCAGTCTGCCCAGTCCTACAACTGTTACCCACATTCAGAGGGACTAGATTGGACCTATGTTGCTTTCTTCCCTGTCCGGCTGGAGTTGGTGATCTCCCATTAGCTCAGGTAGACTGTTTCAGTGGGTATCCCCATTATGGTCTTGATTTCTTTGCTCATGTTCTCATTCCTCCCACTCTCCAACTGGACTTTGGGAGCTCAGCCCATTGCTCCACTGAGGGTCTTTGCCTCTATTTCCATCAGTTGCTGGATGAAGGTTCTATGGTGACATTTAAGATATTCATCAATCTGACTATAGGGCAAGGCCAGTTCAGGCATCCTCTCCTCTTTTGCTTAGGGTCTTAGCTGGGGTTATTCTTGTGAATTCCTGTGAATTTCTCTAGTGCCAGGTTTCTTGCTAGGCCCATAATGGCTCACTCAGTCAAAATATTTCTTTCCTTGCTCTCATCTATGTCCTTCCTCCATCTGGACACTCCCATTCTCTCAAGTTCTCCTCCCCTGTCCCATTCTTCCCTCCTCTTCCTCTTACCCCCTCTGGGTGGGAGAGGGGTAAGGGAGGGTGGAAGGCTTTATTTTATATGAATTGTTTTACAAAGCACTGTGAAGAACAAGAACAAAATGGTGATTTTAATCAAGACCATCATTTTATAAATAAGTAGTCTAGAGACCGGAGAAGCAGGGTTTATGTCTAAACAGGTGTTGAGGAAACGATTAGCGTGGTTGAGAACTTCATCCTTGACATGACTGACTAGCCAACGTTGTCTGCTGATGGCATTACACACTGAACCATTCCCAGAATTAGGAGCTTACAGGAGCGCTCGTCTTTCAGTCTCTACTTCCTTGCCTGTAGAAGCAGATAGACTCTATTGTTAGGAAGTTAATCTAACATCTGTGCCTGTGTGTGGGAAGCTATCACTGTGATTTTCAAGTTACACTTGAAGAATGGGTAAGACTAAGTTATATCCATTTGTTTTTACTTGTGTGCATATCCATTATACATCTTTCTTACTGCTTTGAAACAGAAACAATGGATGTTATTGAACGGCTGAGCAAGCATTTCCATGGGATTCAAGAAACTGTTGGACTTGAGATTTTCATGGGGCCATTAAGGTACCGAACCATTCAAATATGAAGAGACACAAGAGATCTGGATGGTACTGTGGCTTAATAGCTTTTATTTCCATAAAGCTCTAGTTTCTAAATAGTTTTCTTCTTATATACATTGTATAGCATAAATATTATATAAAGGAGCTAATTTTTCTAATCTAAGGAAATAGTTTTACAGAAAAAAAGTATTAGAAGTCTTCAAAAAATATTGTTAAATATATTCAAAACCATTATTTTTTATCATTGGTCTTTGTGTATTGTAAATGACCATCATTAATATATAGAGTAAGGATGTGCTTGAAAGACTCATAGTTTCAGGGCTAGTGTTATGATAATGAGGATACAGAGTATAGTAGAGATTCAAACCTGGGTTGATAGAATATACTCCACACTCTTGTGCTAAATGATAACTCTGGTTACTGTTAGCACAGATTATCTATTCAGATCTTAACAAGCATGAACTTGAATACATAGTATGTTCCAGAAAGTTGTCATAATGAATATTCAGAACTGGCCTATTCAGGATATAGTTCATTTTCCTGAGCGATAGCACTGTGTGTGGAAATCCAGTCAACAAGGCTCATGCAAGCATTGGGTTTTAGAGTTTCCAGAAGCTGTAGTTCAACACAGCCACTGAATCTTGGAGGTAAAGTATTATGTCAACCTACTTTGCCCAACAAGAATGATAATGTTATTTTTTTTCACTTCATTCTGAAGAAATAAAGTTTATTGGAGTTGGATGATTCAGTATTACATTACAAGAAGAACAAAATTGGATATAAAATGATATCATCATTTAAGGTGAGGAAGACGGCTTAGTCAATACAGTGCTTGGCTTGCACGCAGGAGGATGTGAGTTCAATCTCCAGAACCCATATGAGGGAGATGGGTGTGGTGGTGCACGTATGTAACCATTGCACCGGGAAGGTGGAACAATGCATATCCCTGGACATCTCTAATTGATGTGCGAAACTCTACCTTTCAAACAACAGACAAACAACGTGGACAGTGCCTGAGGAACTACAAACAACACCTGAGACTGTCCTCTGGTCTCCCGTGCATGTACATGCATTCACCTCTACACATATGAAAACACACATACATGTGCACACATATAAAAATTAATACCATAATTTAAAAAAATACATTTCCTGTAATAAGTCTGGCTACTCACAATTTTAGAGCTCTGTGGAAAGTTGGTCCTTGCACGATGCTGCTAAATAGGCCAAGCCTACAAATACACTTTTAAAGTCACTGTTTCTATCTCTCTCAATGGCCCAGCCAAGAATCACAGCCTGGCAGTTGATTGTTGTGGTTCTCTGAGTGTGCCCAGCATGGTATGGTTCCACCTGATCCAGATTCCTTACTATGATCTCATATCCCCAGGCCGTTGACCTTGCACACCGTTCTCCTTCTCTGCTCTCCCTTCCTTTGTACTTGGGGGAATATTGATATCTTTCTGTCATGAAGATCTTAGCTGATCTTGATGAGGAGGCTGACTTTCTTTTCTCGAACATCCATCAGAGGCTGGTTAAGCATCCATCTCATATGAATCTGCCTCCTAAGGATCCATCTATTTCATTTTCCTTTGAGTAAGTTTTATGCTATTTGAAAACGGTCACACCTGTAGAGCTTGTTTATCCAACAGATTCCTTGAATGTCACTGGGTTAGAGTGATCAGGAGGTGCTTTCAATGCATCAGAGAAACAAAAAGCCCAACATACTATGTAGAGCGGCAAACAGCTGAAATGTACAAGCAGCAATGCAGGATTGGATGTCAGCATAGTGGTTCCCTTTTAAATGACTGAGAATATGCTCGGGAGAAGGAAATGACTTTCAGAGATGTTGGGGGGAAAATGACATTTTCAATTCAGTCAGTGACATCCATGAAGCAGCCATGGTAGGATGGATCTGGAGCATCTGAGCAGGAGAAACTCAGTCCTTAAGCAGAGATAACTATGTAGAAATTTAAAACCAGAAGCAGTGTACCTTAAGACTAGACCACACACACACACACACACACACACACACACACACACACACACACACACACCAGTGAAATCTTGGTATTCGCTGTCCATCCGGGGTTTTGGCACAAGGGTTAGTGCATTGCCCACTGTCAACTGCTCTGAGCCCCCATAGTCCTTTTGTAATGACCCCAGGCAAACTTCTGTCCTCAGAGCCCGGCAGAATCAATGGAGATGATCCTATCCCATTATGGAAATGAGTGGTTCCGCTTAATGTATGGGGTGTCCTCACAATTTACTGATCTGAGCTAGAGCAACATCAAGCACTATTTTTCAATCCCTTTTATTAAATGTGCAAGGTCTGACTCAGCAAACTGCAGGGCCTCGGTGGCCTCTGGACCTGACTGATGGTGATAACTTCATTTATTAAGTTGATAGGCACAGTAGTGCTGCGTCTCCTCCACAGCCCCCATTTGGTTTCCATCTTGCCTAGTCACTGCCATAATACAGTTGAGCAACTGGGCTACGCAAGGCACACTTGGAAGGACTGCTGATTTGAAAGCCATTCGGAAAAGGAAGTGGGGGGGGGATTTTATTAATTTTGTTTTTACTCTCATCGTCTTCTTCCTTATAAAAGACAGAACACATGATGCGTGAGGGGAGGAGGCTGATCCACAGAGCAGAGCAGCGCAAGGTTGGAAAATCAAGCGGTCTGTGTTCTTATCCCCCCTGAAGTCATTATCAAAATTATCTGCGTAATTGATTAAACTGCTTTAATTGTCTAGTGTCACAAGAACCAAGCTATCTGTATAAAACAAATACAACAAAACTCGTAAGGATTAAAAAAAAAATGATATGTACACTCAATTTTAAAACTTTAAGCCTTTTAGGCTGTCAAGATGACTAAGAGGATAAGGTGATTGCTGCTCAGCTTGAGGACCTGAGTTCAGTCGCTAAAATCCACATAGTAGAAGGAGAGAGCCAGTAATTCTTGCAACTTGTTCTCTGACTTCCACAACCACAGCATGGCATGTGCATGCACATGCATGCACATGTACACACACACACACACACACACACACACACACACACACACCAAATAAATAAACAGATGTAAAAAATTTTAAAAAGAAAAGTTAAAAAAAGTTAAGAGTGGTTTAAGTCTTTTCTCCCTTTCTTACCTTATGCTCCTAGATGCTAACAGGCAGATTTGGGGGTGAGGAAGAGGACAGGTACCCCCTGTGGCTTTCTTACTCCATTATTTCGCCTCTCTGTGAGAGGCATGTGAGAGGAGTAGCATGGAAGGAAAACGTACATACTGGTTTAATATTTGCTTCCACTAGTTTCTCTGGTTCCCAGGCTTTGAGCTGTGGAGACCCTACAGAGCTGGCTTCCTAATGTTGTAAGGTCAGCACCAAGAGCGCCTGGGCAGGGTTTTCTTCTCTGGGGATCCTTGATAGAGCTTTATACATTAATTCATATCTATAAAACTATATTTCACAGCTTTTGGGATCCCCTCAACTACTGATGATATTGCCATAGTAGAGTGCTTCACCTTCTTCAAGTACCAGACATCCAAGGGAAGGCCACAGACTGCAGGACAGTTTGTAAAGATGAGGGTGCAGCTCAGAAACCCCAAGGTTGATGGGACCATGCCAACAAAGCTTGGCCATCGTGTTGTCTCTCCTTAGCTCCACTTTCCTCTGCTCAAGAGATTGCAGGTCATATCGAGGCACCAGTCCTTGCAACTCTGGCGTGTCTGATCCTCTTTCTGGTGGACATAGTTAACATTGGGAACTCTTTTACTTGCCTTGGAGATATGAAGAACCCCCTTTCTGTCCTTCTTGGGAAGAACAGAAACTTCCATGCCATGTGTCTTCCTATTAGGCTGGTTATTTTTTTACACCAAATTGATTATTGACTCTTTTTCTAAAAGATTATTTTTCAATAGTGTGTGGTGCACATGCCTTTAATCTGCACTTGATAAGAATAGGTAGAATTTCCATGAGTATGAGGCCGGCATGGCCTCATAGCGATTTCCTGACCAACTAGGACATTTTCTGTATTTCTTTCTTTCTTTCTTTCTTTCTTTCTTTCTTTCTTTCTTTCTTTCTTTCTCTCTCTCTCTCTCTCTCTCTCTCTCTCTTTCTTTCTCTCTTTCTCCCTTTCTCCCTTTCTTCCTTCCTTCCTTTCTTTCTTTCTTTCTTTCTTTCTTTCTTTCTTTCTTTCTTTCTTTCTTTCTTTCTAGTATTTTTGACACTTAAAATGGTTTTCTACTATACTGATAGATCAGTGCCTAGCCCAGCTGTCACCCCAGAGGCTTCCTCTGGCAGCTAATGGAAGCAGAATCAGAGACCTACAGCCCAACACTGGGGTGGGGGAAGGATTCTAGGAACCAGAGGAATCAAGGACACTAGTAGACCATGGGACCACAGAATCAACTAAGAAGGACACAGGCAGACTGAAGCAGCAATCATGGAGCCTGCATGGGGCTGTACAAGGTCCTCTGCATATATGTTACAGTTGTTTATCTTGGGGTTTTTCCTCCTACTAGGTTGCCTTGTCCAGCCCTGATATAAGGGTTTGTGCAGAGCTTTACCGTAACTTCTTACGCCATGTTCACTTGATAGTCCTTGGAGGCCTGCTCTTTTCTGAAGGGAAATGGAGGAACAGTGGATCTGGGGCAGAGCGAGGCCAGGGATGGGCGGGGAGACTGGAAGGAGTAGAGGGAAGGAAAGGCTGTAGTTGGGATGTATTGTATGAGACAAGAATAAATAAAAAAGAAAAGAATTGATTAGATGACAAAGTAATAGGTTTGCATATCACTTTTGATTTGGTTGACTCTCCGTTTATACCCCAACCCCTCTCATCTCCCCTTTCCCCTTTCACCATTGTGCCCTTTAGTCTCCTACTATTCAACCTCCAATTTGTCGTATTGTCTTTCCCAACCCCCTCTCTTTAAGCCTCTCTTTGTCCCCCCTAGTTTCATGGCCTTTTTCTAGTATCTTGGTGGATTCCAGAGAAGGCCAAAACAAACACATGGTGCTGTTTATCCTAGTGGCTGGAAGGGTCCTTTAGAATATGGGTTATTTAGCATCTCTTAGGCTTCAACCTCAAGTCTTACCTACCAGTTCCAGACTAGCAGGAAGTATTCCACTTAATATTTTTTCTGTGTTTAACTTTCATAAACTTGGGTAAAATTTAAAAGTTTTATTTGGAAAAATGAAAGTGCCAGGAAGAATTGTATAACAACATGAATTCAAACACCACTGCCTCTGTCAGAACCACTTCTGTGGAGCATCCCTTGGGCAGATGCAAAGTGTCTTTGGGTGCCACGCACCTGGGGCATTGTCCTTCCATCTTCAGGGATCCTGAGCTGCTCTTTGGTCTCTAAAGATTGTCCAAGTGTTTTAGACTCTTCAGGGTGTCACTGACGGTCCTGCTACAACAGTTCCTTGTTGCACGCAATTACATCCCTTCTTCACAGAGACTTCAGTGTTAATAAGATCACTGACGCTCTCTGGAACAAGATCGATAAATGTCATTCTCCACATTGTTTTCTCATGTGGCGATACCAATACTAAAAAGTAGATGCTCTGTAACATTTGAAACAGTAGAGAATGAAGGTCAGATGGAGGAGAAAGAAAGTACAAGAATAAAGATGTTCTTGGTGGTCAACTGGGGCACAAGAATAATAATGTCAAACAATACTCTCCTTAATTTTTGTACTGGTGACTCTAAAAATCTGTATTTGAAAGGTATATGGTTTAGTCTACCATTTTTGGCCTTCCTTTTATGGAGGTAAGGATGGACACCTGCTATTAAGAATAGTTTTTTAACTCATCTCTGAATTTTAACTCATCTGTGAAACCATCCACACTATTGTTGAGAAGGATAATTATTGAATCATCTGAAGCCACTGAGATTTTCTTTCCCTTCCTTTCCTTTCCTTTCCTTTCCTTTCCTTTCCTTTCCTTTCCTTTCCTTTCCTTTCCTTTCCTTTCCTTTTTAACATTACAAGTTTTCTTGAAGCTGAAGTCCATAGTCAGTACAAGAGAGGCAAGGCTGAGTTACCAGGAGGTAGATTCAAATGCTTCTATCTTTGCCTTCCATTGTTGTGTGGGATCCTGGATTTAGTGCAGGGGCTCTAGGTTCCTTTCCAAGTGTATTCTGTTTTGAGGGCCATGTGAACCCCAAGGATACCTTCTTCCCTTATAGGAAAAGAGGAGCTGATGGATTATTGAGCTCTGCATGAGTGTCTTAGGACCACACAACTCGTACATCTTCAATCATCTCTCTGCAGTTTCTCCATGAGAAGGGCACATTAAAACAAGTCATTTTTTTTATCTACTCTGAAGATTTGTTCCTGGTGAGGGGAAGGGGGCCTGAGTAAATGGTGAGCGTCTGACTAGAGTTCGGGTGAGAGATCTGGGTCTCATCCTGGATTTTCAAAGCAGTCCTGTTCTGAAGGTGTCCCACCATCCAGGTGCAGTTGCTATGCTGAAAATTCTCAGCAGAACCATGGCTGACATCTCTATGAAAGGGGCAGCATGTCAGCTCCATAGTACTTTGCTTTCCCCCTCCAGAATGATGACCTTCCTTGCTGTGAAAAGTGTAAATAATTTTGGTATTTAAAAGCCCACACAAGTACATATGAGGCCATTGTGAAAATATCAGACACACAAAAGAATAAGAACAAAAGAGGAAAGTAGAAAACAGAATTTTACAGTCTTTGTTTGTTGCTGTTGCAACAGAATAACTCAGATGGGATAATTTGTAGTGAGTGGAAATTGACAAGATTCTTAGGGCTAGGAGAGCGATGCCCCATCAAGGAGCTGGCAGCTGCCATGGCCTTGTTGGTGTATTGTAGTTTTGCAGAAGACATTGCCATTGCACAGAGAGGAAAGAAGGAAGGATGGGAGAAGAGAGCCAATGCAAGATAGAAGAGGAGAGAGAGAGAGAGAGAGAGAGAGAGAGAGAGAGAGAGAGAGAGAGAGAGAATATATGCTGAATGTGTCCCCATTAAGAGCCTACTTCAGAGCTAACAGCTTTTGTCCATTCATGAGTGAGCCTGTGTGCCTATATCACCTTGTACTAAGCCCTGGCCTCAAGCACTAATGAATGTGTAATTTAGTAACATGACCTTTGGGGGATATCTTCAAACCTTAGGACCTTCAACCTATCTTTTGGTGAATAGCTACTTTTTCATTCAACTTTCCTACCTTGAACTTGCCTCTTATGGATCCATGGGCTCTCCACTGGTCTTTAACCTGGCATGCCAGGACCATATTGGATTTGTTTATTGATTAGTAATCGTATCTGCTTTATTGAGCATTTTCTGTGTGACAGGTTTTATTTTTGGCATTTAGCAAGGAGGAGCTGGTTTATTTTTGACACCAGAATAGCATTGTGGGTGAACATTACCACAGTGTCTGATTCAGGATGATGATGCAGAAGTTTCGGGGAAGTCAAGCAGGATAACCTGCTTCCAGCATCTCTTAAGTGAGGGAAGTGGGAGTTTACAGAACCTGGCCTGTGTAAGCATAACCGTGACACTTGCCTGCTGTGCTGGATTGCAGTAAAATGCGCTAACCGTGATCTGTTACTGTGACTGGATGATATCAGAAGGACTAGGAAACAGCACCAGCTCTCACTCTTTCACAGGCCTATGCAGACCGCAGACCCCTAACCCTTAAGTCTTGTTTTATCTATGCCTCACTTATGTTCTTTCCCCTTCACAGGCTAAGGAGTCAACATCCACAGTGAAGGAAAAATCACAGGTGCACTGGCTATGCAGACTTTTTAAGACTCTAACCTGGGCCATGAGCAATGTTTGTAAACAATAAAATAGCGATTTTGGTTCAGGTAACGAGACTGCACCACACAGTCAGTATGTGCCATTTTTGCTCAAATGAGTGAAAAGTCATAATCAGGTCCAGACATTTAAGATCCTATATTGAATAGAGAAGTATAGATACAAGTCCAATACATTCTTGCTCCTGTCATTTGACTTTGATTCTAATTTTGCAAGTTCAACAACAGAAGATCCATTAGACTTTCCCTTTCCAATCAATATGCAATATATTATCAGTCTAGACGACCAAAAATGACTCATATAAAATATCAGCACATTGCATTTTCATTATGTAAATGGAAGTCTGCAAGAGAATTAATTGATTATTCAGTTACTATGGATCAGGCTCAGATGTCTTAGTGAGATAAGAGGGAAACTTATCAAGCCTCTCTGGTGGCTATAACTTAAAAGGAACAAGACACAAGCACACACACACACACACACACACACACAGAGAGAGAGAGAGAGAGAGAGAGAGAGAGAGAGAGAGAGAGAGAGAGAGAGAGAAGCAAATACAGAGCATGTTTTGCTTTCATTGGCAGCTTGGGCAAAACCTATGAAATGTTTAGAGAGAGAAAAAAAAATCATTACCAAGTTTGTTAGTGACGGAGTGTCGAGAGTTATTAGGCTGGTTACTGTTTGGGGATCAACATTTTTAAAAACCACACAAACAAAAACTGTGATATAGATAGTGAAAGTCCTCTGGGTCTCTCCCCAGACTCTCTCTGCCTCCAAGTCATGCACACCTAGGCCATATAGAATTACAGAAGGATGGCGTAAGTATTGCCCAGACCTACTTCTTCTTTCTGATGTGAGTAGAGGTTGGGGAATGACGGGCAGTTTTTATCATTATTTTCATAACAGAATGGAGAAGAGGCAGGAGAAGTCAGGACAAGTGGTTCCTGCTGCCCCCTCCCTTTCTGAGCATCAAAAGAAGTGGAAAAAAAGTGTTGCTTCCATTGATGTGCATTTTATTGGTTGTGAACCAGTGAAAAGAAACATCCAGCAACCATGGATCCACTGGGTTCTTTCCCGGGTCACTCAGAGCCTGTGCCACCCCTCCCCAGGAATGTGCCTTTCTTCTTCAGAGACCCTTGATTCTGGAGATTCCACTGGAATTCTTCAGCCTAGTTGGAGCTATTTGGCAGTGACCTCTGTGGTGACAAGGGCACTAAGGGGTGTGTTTCATATTTTTCCAAATGCCACAGAATGGAAACAAGGTTGTTATGGTTGAACAATATTTCTTTGGCTCAAAATAAAGCTTATAAAAGCAAGGATGACTCCAGATAAGACTCCTAGCAATAGTGGAGAGGGTGCCTGAACTGGCCATTGTTGTAATGAGAACAGCTTGTTGGTTTCTGGCTGATTAGACCCAAAATAATCACACAGAAACTATATTATTTAAAACATTGCTTGGCCCATTAGTTCTAGCTTCTTATTGGCTAACTTTTCCATATTAATTTAACCCAATTATATTAATCTGTGTATCTCCACGAGGCTGTATCTTACTGGGTAAAGTTTTGGTGCTGTCTCCGGTGGGGCTATATGGCTTCTCTCTCACTCCCCCCTTCTTTCTCCCAGCATTCAGTTTAGTTTTCCCCATCTGACTCTGTTCTTTGTGCAGGCCCAAGACAGTTTCTTTATTAACCAATGGTATTCACAGCATACAGAGGGGGATCCTACATCAAGCCATCTATTGTAATCAGATTGGTGACTACCTTAATTGTCATCAGAGGGCCTTTATCCATTAACTGATGTAGATGCAGAGATCCACAGCCAAGGACTGGGCCAAGCTCTAGGAGTCCTCCTGAAGAAAGGGAGGAATGATTGTATGAGCAAGTGGGATCAAGGTCATGATGGGGGAACCCACAGAGACAGCTAGCCTGATCTCTTGGAAGCTCATGGACTCTGGATCAACAGTTAGGGAGTCTGCATGGGACTGACCTAAGCCCTCTGCATGTGTGTGACGGTTGTGTATCTCGGTCTGTTTATAACAATGAGATCAGGACCTATCCCTGGTGCTTAGGTGACTTTTCCCGTTCCCCGTGCTGGATTATGTTGCTCAGCCTCAATGTCTGTGTGTATATGTGGAGGTTCTGCCTCAACTTTATGTGCCATGCTTTGTTCAAACCCATGGGGGGCTGTCCCTTTCTGAGTGGAGCCAGAAGAAGAGTGGATGTGCAGGGGAGTAGATGGGAGGCAGGATGGGGGCAGGGGTGAATGGACGGGAGAAAAAGAGGGGAAACTGTGGTCAGTATGTAAAATAAATGAAAAATGTTAACTAAATGAAAAGCAACAAAAATGACACAAAATCCTTCCCATCCCTCTCCTTTTTTGACTTTCTTTTTCATTTCTTTTTATTTTTTCTTGTAAAGACCTGGAGGCAAGTCCCAAGTGTTGGAAGTCATGCGAGCACAGAGGAAGAGCAGATGATAGATTAGGTGGCCATTCTGGCAAGCAGTCATTCTTCTCTTGTCACAAAGGCCTTTTGTACCATGCAAACCAAGTCTGGCGAAGCATTTCCTTACACTTACTTTGCAAATAATCCACACCTTACCAATGAAATCCGGGGGTGCTTACTTGGGGACAGCATATTTAGTGAGGTCAGGCTGGCTTTCCCATGAGGTTTGATGCTCCGTTCACTTCCCAAGGCTGCTGTAATAAACTAACCCCCAGTGGCTTAGACATCCAACATGGCTGCACTAAAGTCACAGAGGCAAAAGTATTCATTTTGGAAACCTTAGGGAAAAAAATCAATTTCTTTGTCACTTCCATGTTGGCTGCCTACATTCTTTGCCTGTGTCCCCTTTCAGAGTTCAAAGCCAAAGCCGGCCAATGGCTGGTTGAGTCTCTCTCTTGTTGTATCAATTCTGCCACAAGCTCATCTGATCCTTTGTCCCTGTGCCCACCTCAACAATGCTGGGCAACCTCTTTGGGTCAGTCTGATGTTTAACAGCCTCTGTATTTCTTGTCATTTAGCATGCTGTCTTCACCACTGTGAGTATTTGAATGGAGACATTGTGGGTAGGCGTGTCTCTACTAGTCAGAGATAAAGAGCAAAGATGACTCTGATTCTTTTATGATGATGTCCTCTAGGGCTCTTTGGATGTCCAGTGAGCATTCATAAAGAGGACTGAAGTGCTGATGCTCAGAATTACAGGGTAACTTTTAAATAAGAGAACATGAGTCCTCCGGGTAAGGAACGTTTCAATTTCATAGCTGTCAAAAGCGAGTATCAGCTCCCAAATGATGTGTCCCTGTCTCTCAGATGCATCCTCCCAGGACAGACAATCACTTGAGGAAGTGCTGTAGAGGAATACCCATACTGAGTTGGGGGTCCTTCTTGAAGCCTATCTTTTGGGGTCTCCATGCTACAGAAGAGTCCAAGAATTCTTTCTATTTTGTTATTAGTTTATATTTTTCACAAGGGTAGTTTTTGTCCCTGGCCAATGCCCATCAGACAATGGCTATAGAGAGGGGCAGGTTTAAGAATGGAGTTGACTTTCCAGCAGCCTGTGTGGCTGGGATGGGGAGGGAGATCTGATGTGACAAATGTCAACTGTGCATCTTTGTGTTTTCCCCACCTAGAAGTCACCTCACATAGGAACAAAACTCTCAGGAAAACACAGATATTGGATAGTCCACAAATCAACCAGATAACTAGGTTGATCCCTAAAATGAGTAAAAGTCATGAGATGTGTACTGTCTTCCATACCACAATATACTCATATACAATACCTTCCCAAGTTTACAGAAGTCTTAAAGATGATTCAGCCCAGTGTAGAACACCGAAGACTCAGAATCAGGCTAAACCTTTGACAGAACACCAGGAGGTAGGCTCCAGTGGGCTGCTAGTCTCATGTATTGGGCCAAAGCAGCAAGGACCGGGCTCCATCTGAAAGAGGGGATCCACACACTTTCTAGTGGGTCCCTGTCAGGGTTGACTGACAGAGTTATAAAATGGAGGAATCCCTAAATAAACTTGGGGCTGCCACTTCTGTAGCCTGATCAGGAGTCTCCAACAGGTGCTCAAGAAAAGACTGGAGAAATCTTGGGCAGCTGCCATGGCCAATTAGTGGAAGTCTAGCTGGACCATACTATCGTATAGTCTTACTAAGCAGTGACTCAACCAGGGATGATTTGGCTGTTCTTAGTGCATCTTAGGAATGAAAACGTGTCGGGAGTGTTGGGGAGGTTTTGATTGTCATCATCACTTTGGTGAGTGGCATTGCTGACCTTTGGGAGGATGGTGGCAAGGAGGACAAAAATCCTGTGGTGAATGAAATAGTCACACAATAGGAAGTCTGTTTCATAGAGGATGACAGTGCTTCTCCTGTCCCCAGTGATAAGCACAGCCATACCATCCCCTTTGCTGGGAATTCAGGTACTATATGCTCAGGATTCTTCAGGGCCAAACTGCTATCTCAGGGGTTAAAGTACCTGTGATGGGACTGGGGTCAGCTTGGACACTGTCCTGCTTTAAGCTGGAACCTACTCTGTTTGGCCAGGTTATTACCAGGGAGGAAATCAAGCCAAGGGATGCAGAGTGGTCTGAACTTCAAAAGGAGCCACATACCTACATTTGCATGAAATCTCCAATGTTCAAATTTAATAGCAAATCTCAGCTGTAAAACAGTTCCATCTGCTGAATGAAATAAGTTTGGAGATTATTGTCCTGTACTACCCGGGAGGCCATGGGTTGGTTGCTGAATTTGATCATTCAAGCGTGGTATGTTGGTTAATAGTAACTGCCAACAGTATATAGAGTCACCTAGGAGACAAGACTCTGGGCATCCCTGTGAGGGAGTATCCAGATCAGGTTAGTTGAGGTGGGAGGATCTCCCTTAAGATCCCACCCTAAAGGGGGAAGTATTATTCCATGGCCTGGGATCTTGTACTGCAAAAATAAAATAAAAGGCAGGGAGCTGAGTTCAGTACCAGGGTTCTTCCCTCTCTGCTTCCAAACTGCAGACTCTATGCAACCAGCACTTCCTGCTGATGTTACCATACTTCACAATAGATTATGGGCACAGCAGGCTTGTAAATCCCAACACTCGTGAGGTGAAGGCAGGGGACGTCTGGACAAGCTGGCCCGCTAGAATAGTCGAAGCTCCCAGCTCCGGGTTCAGTGAAAACCCCTGCCTCTGGAAGTAAACTGGAGCGGTTTAGAGGCAGAAGTGTGAAGTTGGCAGTTGACCTCTGGCTTCTATGGGTGTGCGTCTACAGGCAAAAACCAGTCACCACGACCCCTATCTCCCCACCAACACACACACACACACACACACACACACACACACACACACACACACACA
>NW_004949173.1:1582504-1590057 GCF_000317375.1 Microtus ochrogaster | reverse complement strand
CACACACACAGAGAGAGAGAGAGAGAGAGAGAGAGAGAGAGAGAGAGAGAGAGAGAGAGATGAACAGACAAACAGAAATCTTTGTTTTGATTAGCTATTTGTCAGCCTGACACAGCTAGAGTCATTGAGGAGAGAGAACTTCAACTGAGAAAATGCCCGGACTGTATTGGCCTGTGGGCAAGTTTGTGGGGCATCTTTATTACTGACTGATGTGGGAAAGCATAGTCCACTGTGGGTGGTGCCAACCCTGGTCTTGGGCTGGATAAGAAAGCCAGTAAGCAGTGTTTCTCCATGGTTTCTGCTTCAGTTCTAGCATCCAGGCTCCTATCCTGAGTTCCTGCTCTGACTTCCCTTAGTGATGAAGTGACCTTCTAGTTGCAAGCTCAAATAAACCCTTTCCTCCTTGAGTTACTTTTGGTCATGATGCTTTAGCGGAGTAATAACAGCGCTAACGAAGGCAGCATTCCCTAAGCAAGACTAACAAAGAAATTTCTGTATGTTTCACCCCTTGCGATCTTCCCTAGCATTCGCCCACTACCATGGCTGATAGACAAAGCTGCTGTCTGAGCAGTTTAGTAGTTTTGAGCTTCAGAAGGTCAAAACAAGCATTGTAAAGGGATGTGGGGGAGTGGATAATGCTTTGTACTGAAATATTAACTCAAGGTGTAGACTTACAAAGTGACTGTACATCACTCTGATTGACATCTTTTTGGACCAATTGAGACAATTCTGTCTTGTGGACTTGGCTGCAGTGGTTGACTTCATTGATCCAGCATAGTCAGGTGGTTTCCCACTGCAGAGGGCTCCGTGATTGTAGAGATGAGTGAACAGTCGTCTTCCTCCTAGGGGTACAGAGCAGTGGCTTCCAACTCCCTTCCCTTTTGCGCATATGTGGATTTTTTTTAAAACTACCAGTTTCCTTAAGAATTGTTAGACTTCTAAGCTACATGTGGTCATGAACACTTGACCACGTGAATGTAGTCCACTATTTGGGGGCTCAGACAGGAAGATTATGAGTTCCAAGGCAGTCTGGGATATACGGGCTCAGTCAGTAAACAAACAAACAAAATACAAGCCCATATGTAAAATACATGATGTTTATAAAAATTGTTTACATTGTTCATTATAATATTTACACCTATATTTTCTCTTATTATATGGGATTATCACGGTTTAGGTTTACTTGTCAACCTGACGTACCTGAACATCAACAGAGGCATTGCCTCCATTATATTGGCCACGGGCATGACTGTGACTGCTAATTGATACAGCCCACTACAGGCAATGCCATCCTTAGGCAGACGGGCCTGAGCTGTATAAGAAAAGCAGTTGAATGTAAGCCTAGAAGCAAGCAATTATGTAGCATTCTTCCATGGTCTCTGATTTACTTCCTGTCTTGAGTTCTTGCCTTTGTTTTCCTTGATGAGGGACTGTGACCTGTAGGCTGAAATAAACTCTTTTCCCCTCATGTTGCTTTTGGTCATGGTGTCCATCACAACAATGGAAAGCAAACTAGAACAAAAATGTATTTTGATATTTATTGTTTTTATCTTTTTCATTGCTTCAAGTTTTGGTTGTGGTAAATGAGTTGATTCTGTGGCTCCTTAGTGGGCTTTGGGTTGCAGATTTTTAGCTTTATCAAGATATAATTGGCATGTAAAATTGCATTCATTATAGGTCTTTTAAATTTTGATTTTAATAATTAATTCTTATTTATATATTTATCAAGTTTTTGTGATAGCCATCCCTACAGCCTGCTCTCAAAACACCATGTAGCTGAGTACGGCCAAAAACCTGCTGATCCTCCTGCCTTCACCTGCTACGGGCTGGCTTTGTGGGAATATGGCGCTACACCTGACAAAAATTGAAGGTTTATCACGTTGTAATTTCATGAACATATACACTGTGAAGTGACTGCCACAGGTGAATTAAAAGTTTTTATTTCTTGTAGTTCACATGTGTGTACATGAGAGAGCATTCAAAACTTATCTGTCAGTTTCAAGTATACAGCATTGTATTGCTGACAACCACTTTGTGCTCTGCTTCTGTGACTTCATCAGATTCCATACATAGGTGATCTCATAGAGGACTAGTTTTTCTTATCTGACTGATTTCCTTTTCTATATTGCCCTTAAGGTCTTCTTTTTACGGCTGAATAATATTCCCTTGAACCTGTCCCACTGTTTGAATCCAGCTGTCCATCACTTTATACTGAGGCTTTTTTGACTTTGGGCTATTGTGAATAATAACGCAGTGTATCAGAGAGTGTGGGCATCTCTTGGAGATCCTGGTTTTAGTTCTGAGGTTGTTTTATCTGTGAGGGTCTAACATGTAGCATGAAGCAAACACAGTGGAAAGAAATTGCTGTGTGCAAGAGCTATCACTATGAGAATCTCCAAGGAAGTGCTGGAAAAACGTAGGCCTAAGCCATTAAAATTCAGCCTTTTCAAACAGGGAAAGCAAGGGATCAGTCTGTTCCTACTCTAAAAGAGAAAACAGAGCAAAGCAGTAAACAATGGAATGTATATTTTTTTTCTAGATGATGACCCTATTATTTTATAAATGAGAAAACTGAATTCTATCTCACATTAGACCTGGAACCTTTGCGTCCTGTTATTAGACTAATGTTCAGTACATAGTTTTACTATTTTTATGCCCCCTTTCCCCCAAAAGGAAAAAGAAGTAGAGGAATGTGTTTGGAAGTACATAAACCATTAGTGGATTACATCTTTTATAAGTTAATTTTCATAGGTTAGGGAGAGGAGTCCATTCTGTGACTATTTAGTACTCAAGGACATAGCCATCTATGTGACTGCTGGACCCTTAAGGGGGTCTGGTCTGAACTGTGCTCTGCTCATGAAATACATGCCAAGTATAAAAAATTCAGTTCATCTCATTCCATTACACAACTATGAATTAAAACATATTTGTACAGAGCACATGTTGAAACCAAAAGATTTGTAATTTACTGAGATTTTAAATATATATTAGCAAATATATTTAAGGCATATTTAATATGCATATATGTGTGCAGTTAGCAGAATGTTTATTTGAATAGCTCTATTCTATTTCTTTTGGCCTAGACTGATGAAAATGTTCTGAATACAAAAGGAGAAGCCTGCCTGCTGCCCTGTTCCTAACCTGTTTTCTAAAGTACAAATTAAACTCTTTGGCCTTCATGAAGTTTGAGCATGTCTGCAAGAGCCAAAATTCAGGTTAATAAATAGCCCATGAAAATTAGCATCCATTCAAAATGATGAAATAGGAAAAAAAATAAGCCATTCGACTGCATTTTTTGTATTCTTCTGATTGCATAATGAATTAAAGAGCCTGAAAACTCCGGGGGGTTTAGCCATAGTCATCCCCTATTTCTTCTCTATAGCAGTATTGTGTTGTAATGAAGACTATGAAAAAAGCATTTTGGAAAATAGCCTCCGATATGAAGCGGCCATCAATATGCATGTTCTATGTGATTGAGTTCGAGAGATGTGTGAGAGAGGTCCAAATAGGTTTGGCCTGCTTAAACACATGCTTTCTGCTCACCAGCCAACAAATCGCTTCTATATATTACATAAGACTAAATTAATACCTACACGAAGACAGTTTATTGTGGATGATGGATCATGGGTCTGCTACTCATACATCTAGAACAGAGCCCTTGAAATCACATCATCATTGCATTCCTAGGGAAAGAAATGATTGCCACATCCAGGCATGTTTATCACAGAGAAAGGCTGATCTGGGCCCATCCACTTGCTGAGGGAATCCTGCCACCTGACATGATGGTTCCTAGAAGGGAAGACCCTGTGTTGACTGCCAGATGCCAGTATGAATGCTCTCTCATTCTAGGTTTTTCTGTTTTGCTTTTTAGAGATGATAGGGAATAATAGGCTCTATTTTATGGTCTTTATTTGTTCACTTCTAGAACCCAAGATACGTATTTTAATAGCGGGGATCTAAGTAGTATCCACTCTTCTTTGAAGGCTTCACAGTTTCTCAAGGAATGAAGCCTTTAAACATTCTGTGGGCAATGGCACGGATAGACTCAAACCCCACAGGTGCAAGTCCCAGAACAAATTCAAGAGTGGGATGAAGGACAGAGTAAACCAAAAGGATGGGTGCCGTGGCCTCTCTCCTGACAAACTTCTCTAGCTGCATCAGCAAAAGTCAAGAGCAATCGATACTTATGAAACAACAACGCAGCCACCATCACAGATAGAGCAGGGTTGGAGTGCTATTACCATAAGTGGCCGAGTCGTTGATGTGAATGTATATGTCATCTTGCATATCATTTGCATGTTATTTGGTGCAGGCTTGCCAATAAATAAACACAATATATCAATTTGCACAACCTACTCTGACCCTAGGAAGTATGCATGCAGGAAAATATACCAGATCTGCAAAGAATGATCATTTGTTTAGCATTAAAAAATAAGTGAGTAGTTCAGGCCCAAAGAATAAGTTTCTAATTTTAATGCTCTCAACCAGGTAGTGTGCTCCTAGTGGGTAAGTCTATGTAGTGGATAATTTTGGTTTAAGTTCTATATAATAGCTGTGTGTGTTGATTTTGCTACTCCTTTTAAAAAGTATTTATTTTTATTTGTGTGTATAGTATGTACATATATGTGCAGGTCCCTACAGAGGTCAGAAGAATGTGTCAGATCTCCTGGAGCAGGAGCTATGGGTGGTTTTAAGTAGCCCGATGTAGGTTCTTGGAACTGAAGTCTGCTCCTTTGCAAGAAAAGCAAGCCCTATTGTAAGGAGGTCACTTGTTTGTTTCCTGGCTGCCCAAACTCCAGAAATAATCACACAGAAACCATATTATTTAAATCACTGCGTGGCCCATTAGCTCTAGCTTCTTATTTGTTAATTCTCACATCTTCATTTAACCCATCTTCATTAATCTGTGCATCACCATGAGGTTGTGGTCTATCAGCAAAGTTTCAGCACGTCTGTCTATGGCAGCAGCTCCATGGCCTATCCCTAACTCTGCCTTCTTCCTCCCAACATTCAGTTTAGTTTTTCCCACCTCTCTGTTCTACCCTATCAAGCTAAGCCAGTTTTCTTTATTCGTTAATGGTAATCACAGCATACAGAGGGGAATCCCACATCAAAGCTCCTTTAACCTCTGAGCCATCTCTCTACCCCAAATCTCACTATTTTGAATGTTTATATTTATTTGCACACACATGTCCCTTTATTGCTCAATCACATTTATGCCAGGTAAAGTATCAAGTGCTCTATATGTATTTTTACTTAGTTCTCAATAAGAATGGTCTAGTGTGGTGGATGGAGAAATGTATGTGTAGATATTTGGGAAAGACTTTAAGACACAAATGAGGCAAGTTGTAGAGTTTGAGTTTGAATTTGAGTCTTTCTGACTAGAACATGGCATTTTAACCTTTTCAGAGTTAATCCTAAGAGTAAGGGTTAATAAGATGAAGGCTAATGCTAAATTTGTGCCAAAAGATAGGAAGAAGCAATTTTTTTAGCTTTGTGTTGATTTTGCTACCCCTTTTATTTGATTTTATTTATTTTATTTTGTTTGTGTGTATGTGTGTGTACAGTGTGTACACATATGTGCAGGTCCCTGCAGAGGCTGGAAGAGGGCGTCAGATCTCCTGGAACAGGAGCTACAGGTGGTTTTAAGTAACCCAGCGTAGGTGCTATACTGGTGGATGTTGGCTTTGTGGACACAAAAACTTATAAAATTTAGAGAATACTCGAAATTATCCAAAATTATAAATAGAGCCTTAGATTAAAAGCAAATATTTGCTTTGAATGACAAAATAAAGTGTAACATTAAACTATTATCAGCATGAGGACATGTGGAATAGTCGGCAGGTATATTTCTGTAGAAATTTTTCTTGAAATTCTTTGGTTTAAAGTCTGTGATCATTCCTGCATATGAAAACAATTTTTATAAAGTTTATACCTAAAAACAAAAGATAACTTGTCACTTTCTACTATTTCTGGTTGATTATATTTTTTATGTGTGTGGTGCTTCAGTTACTTCTTTGTGACTGAGATTCCCGAGAAGACCTCAAATGGAAGAGTTATTTGTTCTGGCTCATGGTTTTTAGGTCTCAGAGTTGTCATTCCACTGTGACAAAGAAGTGGAGTGACAGAGAGCTGGTGCGACTGACAGAGAGTGGGGTAGAGTAGAACAATTCATATCACAGTGCAGCAAGCAGACAGGGGAACTCTAAAAATGGACCAGGAATCCCGTACCACCAAATACCTGTTCCCAGTAACCTGACTCCCCAAGAAAGACCCTGCCTCCTAAAATTTCTACAGTGTCACAAAATAGTGCCACAAGTTGGGAACGAGACCTTCAGTGTAAGAACCTGGGGACATTTCATATTCAAATAATAACAGACAATTAAGACATGAAAACCTCCCCATAGACATATTCACTGTTTGTAGTATTGGTACAGATTTATGTCTTCAAAGGTGTAGGTTATAGAGTGGTGATCTAATGGTGACCTGCAATCACATCGATCTGTGACACACACGGACTTCCATATTAACAAAATAACCCTCGTGAGGATTGGAACATTTGTTTACAAATTTGTGCATATGAATATTGGAAGGCTTCACTGAGAATAGCTTCTGACTTCGAACATTTCAAATCTTGTCTCTTCCCATTGCTCATCTAACTCTGGCACAGAGTACCACACAAACGAGTCATTATTTCATCTAGACGTCCATCCTGCATCTCATTTCATTAACAAACAGGTCAGCCCAGAGAGCTGCAGGGGTATTCCTGGAAGCTGTTCCTACCCTGTGATGGTTAGCAATACATTAACTGTCCATGGAACTGACTGCAAATGACATTAATCTGTTCCATGGAATCAAAATTAATCTGTGTTTGGATAGATCCCAATGCAATACCCAGAGTCTACCAAGTTACAGCAGTCTGTCCGATGCCACCCACCAGAAATGCGAGTGGAAGATCTTGAACGCTGTGTGTTCAACTATTTCATTTGTGCAAAACTTATCACAAGTTGAAAATAACTATTAGGATCCTTCCAAAGGATCCTGGGAAGATGACCATTCCATAGCTTCTTGGTTTATCTGTGTGTATTCTGCACACTTTCAGAAATGATAAGAGCCTTTTTTGTTGGTTCTTGGTCCTCAGAGTTCACTGAATTCATGGCCACAGGCAGATGCTATTGGCTCACCACCCCCATATTGTGCCCCCATTACCCACCTTGACATGGCACATGGCATAATTCTTTTGTGACTTACTTCCTTTGAACAGTTCTGTTCCCACTTCTGTTTATGCAATATAAATCAATGGTTCTAAAACATTTGAGTATTATGATTCATGAACATGCCTAGCAGACTATACTAACCCTCATTTATTAATGGACAGGAGGCCTTTGAACGTATTGTTAGAGTAGATGGAAAAATTCTAATGTATTCAACACTTTTTGTTTTTGTATGCTTATTGTAGCTAGTGGTATCGATTATGCATTATTATGTTCATATTTCAGTGTTACATTTATTTTGTTGTTTACTATTATACTAAATAACATTTTAGTTTATTG